>NW_018476070.1:0-1078 GCF_002113885.1 Mizuhopecten yessoensis | reverse complement strand
ATGTAGCAGAATCAGTCAATAGTAATATATGTGGCATCATTACCTGTCTATAGTGATACCTGTATCTTAACCTGTCTTAACGTGTCTCAAAGTGGAATTGTACACCTGATAATGTAGCAGAATCAGTCAATAGTAATATATGTGGCATCATTACCTGTCTATAGTGATCCCTGTATCTTAACCTGTCTTAACGTGTCTCAAAGTGGAATTGTACACCTGATAATGAAGCAGAATCAGTCAATAGTAATACATGTGGCATCATTACCTCTTTATAGAGATATATATGTATCATTACCTGTCTATAGTAATACCTGTATCACAACCTGTTTCATTACCTGTCTATAGTAATACCTGTATCATTACCTGTCTATAGTAATACCTGTATCACAACCTGTTTCATTACCTGTCTATAGTAATACCTGTATCATAACCTGTATCATTACCTGTCTATAGTGATACCTGTATCATTCTCTGTCTTTATGTGTCTCAATGTGGAATTTTACACCTGATAATGTAGCAGAATCAGTCAATAGTAATATATGTCATCACTACCTCTTTATAGAGATATATATGTATCATTACCTGTCTATAGTGGTACCTGTATCATTACCTGTCTACATGCGTCTCAATGTGGAATTGTACACCTGGTAATGTAATAGCCCTGGTTGCGGCAAAACTAGAAACTTGCTATATCCCGAAATGTCCATACTTTAACTGTATACTGTCTACAGAGATAATTGATCAGTCTCTGTCTGCAGAGATAATTTATCATAAATTGCATAAGTAACCATTTATAGCTATTAAAATAGAATTGAATGTATACAACTATCATTGACAAATATTGACTAACAAAATTAACAACAATGATTAACTCACCACCTGCACTTAACACAAAAGGGAGAGTGTAAGAGAATGAAAAAATATGTCCTGATAGAGAGTAAGAATGTGATTAATATATTACTGTTAGTGAGAAAGAGATTTGAATGAATTATACAAGTTGAGAGTGGATAATTGATGTAATTAAATTAGAATCACATAGTTTGGAAAATCAATCATGAAGCTGGGGAAAAAAAAAAAA
>NW_018476069.1:0-1077 GCF_002113885.1 Mizuhopecten yessoensis | reverse complement strand
AAGAAAATCTTTCTTTTTTTCAGTGTTTACCAGAGTTTTTATCTTTGGATAGCAGATTTGTGTTCATGTTGGATACTGGTGTCAACATATATATCTGGGTGGGAAAGACATCTAAAGCAGTCACCAAAACAAAGACAAGGTAAGAACACTTCTTCAGCATTAATCGTTGTCCCCAACCCATTTAAACCTTCATGCAGGAAATTAATCTTGTATATGATGGTAATATCAGGATATTGTGTGTGTTAATAGACGGTTAATGATCATACTGAAACATTATATTTTCGCCCTGTTTAATTCATGATCCTGTGTACGTTACACAGGGTGTATAAAATATGCAGTGTGTGAGTTAAATTTGGTGTGCACATCAATACTGTCCGAATTCTGTATATACATTCATGTTGGCAAGTCTTGTGCTAAATTTTGACAGATTGTCAATGTGATGCTTGCATATTTTGCATAAAATTTTGATTGGTTAACCGATTTCTATGTAAGAAATTTCTTGTAGTGTCAATTTCTAAGAAACATTTTACTGTTACGGTAAGTCTGCCGAGACTTCTTCTTCATATCGAACAGTATGTTTATTTGTTTGTTTTCAATTTAGACCAGTTTGGATAGGTTTCAGGTTATACTGTATTTCACAAGTCCGGAATAGCATTACATGGTTAAGGTAGATTGTTTGGATCAGAGTTAATGTTGAAGGTTACTGTGGTATTAAGGTCAGTAGGTCACAAAAATAACATTTAATTGTTAAGTTTCTTTTGCTTAAGAAATATTTTTTCTTTTTATTGTAGACTTATAGCAGAGAAAATTAATAAGAATGAAAGGAAAGGAAAAGCAGAGATCCACATGGAAGTTCAAGACAAGGAATCAGCAGCGTTCTGGCGAGGATTAGGGGGAGCTCCACCAATGCCTATAGTGGTTAGTACAGTAACTCAAACATACCAAGGAGTCAGTGGTAGGGGGAGCTCCACAGATTCTTATAGTGGTTAGTACAGTAACTCAAACATACCTAGGAATCAGTGGTAGAGGGAGCTCCACAGATGTTTATAGTGGTTGGTACAGTAACTCAAACATACC
>NW_018476068.1:0-1077 GCF_002113885.1 Mizuhopecten yessoensis | reverse complement strand
GCCTAACTGATAACACAACATGTGTAACTAAGATCATGTCTGTCTGATTGATAACACGACAAGTGTAACTAAAATCATGTCTGACTGATAACAGGACATGTTTGATTTAGATCATGTCTGACTGATAACACGACCTGTGTAGCATAGGTCATGTCTGACTGATAACACGACATGGGTAACCTACATCATGTCTGACTGATAACACAACATGTGTAACTAAGATCATGTCTGACTGATAACACTACATGTGTTACACAGATCATGTCTGACTGATAAAACGACATGTGTAAATAAGATCATGCCTAACTGATAACACGACATGTGTAGCATAGATCATGTATGACTGATAACTGGACATGTGTAACATAGGTCATGTCTGACTGATAATACGACATNTGTCTGACTGATAATACGACATGTGTAACTAAGATCATGTCTGACTGATAACACAACATGTGTAACACAGATCATGTCTGACTGATAACACGACATGTGTTACTGGGATTATGCCTTACTGATAACACGAAATGGGTAACATAGATCATGTCTGATTGATAACACGACCTGTGTAACTAAGATCATGCCTAACTGATAACACAACATGTGTAACTAAGATCATGTCTGACTGATAACACGGCATATGTAACACAGATCATGTCTGACTGATAACAGGACATGTGTAACATAGATCCTGTCTGACTGATAACACAACATGTGTAAATAAGATAAGGTCTGACTAATAACACGACATGTGTAACATAGGTCTTGTCTGACTGATAATACAACATGTGTAACTAAGATCCTGTCTGACTGATAACTCGATATGTGTAACTAAGATCATGTCTGACTGATAACAAGACATGTGTTACACAGATTATGCCTTACTGATAACACGAAATATGGTTACATAGATCATGTCTGATTGATAACACGACATGTGTAACATAGATCCTGTCTGACTGATAACACAACATGGGTAACATAGATCATGTCTGACTGATAACACGACATGTGTAACAAAGATCATGTCTGAGTGATGACACGATATGTGTAAATAAGATTATGCCTGACTGATAA
>NW_018476067.1:0-1077 GCF_002113885.1 Mizuhopecten yessoensis | reverse complement strand
TGGAGATAATATACTGATACCTAGGAAACAAAACACTGTTTTTTTTGGAGATAATATACTGATACCTAGAAAACAACACACTGTTTTTGGAGAGATAATACAATGTAACCTAGGAAACAACACACTGATTTTGTGGAGATAATACAACGTTACCTAGGAAACAACACACTATTTGTCGAGAAATAATACAGTGTAACCTAGGAAACAACACACTGTTTTGGAGAGATAATACAATGTTACCTAGGAAACAACACACTTTTTTTTGAGAGATAATACAATGTTACCTAGGAAACAACACAGTGATACCAAGGAAACAAACCCACTGTTTCTGGAGGGATAATACACTGTCCCCAAGTATACAACACACACTTGGCGGGGAGATAATTCACTGTTACATGTACCTAGGAAACGACACATTGACAGCAAACAGATATTTGGGAAACATCATATGGTTCTCAGGGAGATAGCACACTGTTACTTGGGAAACATCACATGGTTCTCAGGGAGATAGCACACTGTTACTTTAGAAACAACACATGGTTCTCAGGGAGATAACACACTCTTACTTGGGAAACAACACATGATTCTCAGGGGGATAGCACACTGTTACTTGGGAAACAACACATGGTTCTGGGGGAGATAACACACAGTTCTCGGGGAGATAACACACTGTTATGTAGCAGACATGAAATATTAAAGCCATAGTTAGGATCCAGCAAANTTTCCAGTTTTACTCTCTCCGTCCTGCCTGCATTTGAAATAGACATGGTGGTAGTTGGGGAAATTACTCCTAACCACCGAAAGGTGGCGTTACAATTAAAATTATCAAGTATCATAATGTTAGAGAACGTACATCTAATGTTGTATTGATTTGTTTTATCCCTTGACCAAAACTATGCTTCTGTTTTCAAACAGAACTTATAACTTTTCAAAACTGTGCGAACTTGCTTCGATGACTGGTAGAAGGCTGGGAACCATTCACTGTGAGTTAACATTAGTACCACGTGGAATTACTCGTTAACCTGTTAATATTGACTACCATTTAAGTTCCCTTTTTATGTGTTACATGGATACTAA
>NW_018476066.1:0-1077 GCF_002113885.1 Mizuhopecten yessoensis | reverse complement strand
ATAATATCTACAAACAGACGGGAAAATTCTTGACCAGTTGCAAAGAAGAAGACCTTGTGCTGTACGCTACGTTTCACAACAGAGTACTGATGCAGTTTATCGAATTATATGAGAATATACTTGGACTTTGGTTGAGGAGAAGGTGCTGTATGGATTGGTACAGTCCATCTGACGTTTGCGTGAAATGGGTTGAACTAATATATCACCATTAACATAGAATGCGCTAAGTTAGGAATCATCTTCGGTAGACAAGTGTTTTTTATGTATTGGAGGAATGATTTAAAAACATTTAAATTTTATCGAGCTTGTCTTGGTATCGTCGGATTTCTGAAGATTGATGAAAGCTTACAAGCCTCTAGCCCACTGCATCCCGTTGTATAATCGTATGAGGTGATTTTTCATCGCTTCACTTTCTCTGTTGATACGATTACCATATAAGATAAACCTTTTGGACTTGTATGGCCAGTCTTTGTTGAATATTAACGTGATTTGTTTTCTGTTACTTCTGGACTATACATTCTGTCTTACCTATTAACTGTATGCATTTGTTTTCTTTTTTCAGGAATTTATTTAGTAAACCAAAATATTTTTTACGAAACATAGTTTCATACAGTCATGTATTTCATCTTTGGTGGCTGCACTTTGATGAATCCATTCTAAGCTAGTGCTTCAGGTTATCAATATATCTATATATTTTCAAATTTTGTCGGAAGACAAAATACTAGCCATTTCCGTTTTTGTATAAAAGTCTTTCCAAAATCAAACTTATTATGGACCTCTCTATAAAGTTGCTTCTATCATATATGCGGTTCGATTTCGATTCTTTATAGTAACAACCCTGCTTCCCATATCGATGGTGTAAACATGTCATAGTAGTTTCGGTTTTAAAGAGTTTGCTCTTAATTTCATGATTTCCATGATAAATGTCGACTGCTGACAGACAAGATTTCAACATAGGGTTTTCAAGAATGCAGCCTGATGAAGACTGTGGACAAAGTTTATAGTCTCATTAATATTTCACAGGGAAATTTGCTATGTTGCTGTGTAATATGAAAGTTGATCTTTTGATTATGTTCA
>NW_018476065.1:0-1077 GCF_002113885.1 Mizuhopecten yessoensis | reverse complement strand
AGAGTAAAATGTTACATCTAGTGTACTTGTACGTGTAGATAGAGTTAAATGTTATATCGAGTGTACGTGTACGTGTAGATAGAGTAAAATATTCATCGAGTGTACTTGTACGTTACTATAGAGTAAAATGTTACATCGAGTGTACTTGTACTTTTAGATAGAGTAAAATGTTACATCGAGTGTACTTGTACGTTTAGATAGAGTAAAATCTTTCATCGAGTGTACTTGTACGTTAATAGAGAGTAAAATGTTACATCGAGTGTTTTGTACGTGTATATAGAGAAAAAATGTTACATCGAGTGTACTTGAACGTGTATATAGATCAAAATGTAACATCGAAATGTACCTGTACGTGTATATAGAGTGAAATGTTACATCGGGTTTATTTGTACGTCTATATAGTGTTTAATGTTACATCGAGTGTACTTGTACATGTTTATATATAGTAAAATGTTACATCAAGTGTACTTGTACGTGTAGAAAGAGTAAAATGTTACACCGAGTTTACTTGTACGTGTAGATAGAGTAAAATCTTTCATCGAGTGTACTTGTACGTTAATAGAGAGTATAATGTTTCATCGAGTGTTTTGTACGTGTATATAGAGAAAAATGTTACATCGAGTGTACTTGAACGTGTATATAGATCAAAATGTAACATCGAAATGTACCTGTATATAGAGTAAAATGTTACATCGGGTTTACTTGTACGTCTATATAGAGTTTAATGTTACATCGAGTGTACTTGTACATGTATATATAGTAAAATGTTACATCAAGTGTACTTGTACGTGTAGAAAGAGTAAAATGTTACCCCGAGTTTACTTGTACGTGTAGATAGAGTAAAATATTACATCGAGTGTACTTATTTGCGTAGGTAGAGTAAAATGTTACATGGAGTTTACTTGTTCGTGTAGATAGAGTAAAATGTTACATCGAGTGTACTTGTACGTGCATATAGAGTAAAATGTTACATCGGGTTTATTTGTACGTGTATATAGAGTAAAATATTACATCGAGTGTATTTGTACATGCATATATAGTTTAATGTTACATCGAGTTTGCTTGTACGTGTATATA
>NW_018476064.1:0-1077 GCF_002113885.1 Mizuhopecten yessoensis | reverse complement strand
CCTTACATTCGATCATTGTCAAAAATGTGATTTCGTTCTGATTGCATGTTCATAATCAAGGCTTATAGTGACGGTCTATTTCAATCTGAATTAAGCTGGATGTGAAAATTCTCCCTGGAAGAACATTTTGCAAAAGCATGTCCACTATGCGTGATAACTGTCAGAAGTTATTTCTTTCCAATTGCATGTTTATTGTCCTGGATCATTGATCCCCCGTGGAACCTCCTTTTATGTGTTTGACAACACATTGTGTATACACAGAAAATAATACATATGGCTTAAAAGGAGCTCAGAGGTCCTTACCTTGAGGCCCTGGGAAGCACTGATATGCTAATTGTATTGAGAAATGTCGTGGAACACTCATACACAGATTGCCGTGCAATGGTTCGCGGAATAACATTAGTAGAACGGGGTGGCCTTGTAGTCCGGTGTGTAATATTAAAATGCGACGATCCTGTGTGGTTTGTATAAGGAGTATAACCAAGTTAAAGACCTTTGTGTATTTGCTGAGTAAGGCTAATATGCCTATTATATACAAAAGGGGGTAGAGAATATTTCACTAACAAGAGGCCTATAGACCTTAACGGTCACCTGAGTTGAAATACAATTGTTGCTTGCTATTGTAATGAAACTAAGAATAAAATTCATATAACAAAAACAAAAAATCTGACTATTAATTTGCTTTTAAAAATAATTTTCGGGGGTTACTAACATTTCTAAAGAGCAAATAGATACAGGTTATCAGTACATTTTTGATTCGAGCATTTCTGAGTCTGAGGAGAATTCCTGAAATTTTAGGCAATCTGGTTCCGCCATTTATGCCTCTGGAGTATCAGACCCGTCCGAGAAGGAAATCTGATTTTCATCTCAGGTTGATGATAACCACAAAGTTTCATCACGAGCTGACAGATAGTTTCTGGAAAGAAATAAAAATTTGATTGTTTCATGTTTTGCACAAAGTAACCACCTATGAGACCCCTGAGAAAAACCCACCTGTAAGTTTCACAGAATATATTTCGGACTCCTTGACCTCTTATGGCCCCGACCGACAGCCTTCTTCGATGTCAGCCTTATCTT
>NW_018476063.1:0-1077 GCF_002113885.1 Mizuhopecten yessoensis | reverse complement strand
TAGCTAATGCTATTATTGCTGCATACTAGCAAAATGCTGTTACGACTGCCTAATAGTTTTATCACATTACAACTGCCTACTTCCGTCATCCTTTTACGACTGCCAAAAACCTTCTATCATATAACGCCTGCCTACTAGCTTCACCCTATAACGACTGCCTAATAGCTCTATCCAATTACGACTGCCTACTAGCTTAATCCTATAACGAATTCAAACTACTTCATCCTATTAAGACTGCCTAATAGCTTCATCCTATTACGACTGCCTTTTAACTTCATCGAATTAGGACTGCTTACTAGGTTTATCCTATCACGACTGCCTACTAACCTAATGCTATTCCAACTGCCTGATAGCTTCATCCTTTTACGGCTGCCAATAACCTTTATCATATTACGACAGCATACTAGATTAATCCTATAACGAATGCCTGCTAGCTTCGACTTATTACGACTGCATACGACTTCATACTTGCTTTATCCTATTACGTCAGCCTACTACCTTTATTATGTTAAAACTGCCATCTGGCTTCATCCTATTACGACTACTTACTAGCTACATCCTATTACGACAGACAACTAGCTTCATCCTATTACGACTGCCTACTAACTTCATCCTAATACGATTTCATACTAGCTTCATCCTTATTAGACTGCCTACTAACTTAACTCTTTTACGACTTCCTACTTGCTTCATCCTATTACGGATGCCTATTACCTTTATTATGTTACATCTGCCATCTTGCGGCATCTTTTTACGACTAATTTCTAGCTACATCCTATTACGACTGCCAACTAGCTTTATCTAATTGCGACTGCCTACTAGTTTCATCATATAACGATGCATACTAGCTGAATGGCATTACGACTGCCTAATAGCTTTATCATATTTCGACTGCCTACTAGTTTCATCCTTTCACGACTGTCAATAACCTTCATCATATAACGCCTGCCTACTAGCTTCATCCTATAACAATGCGTACTAGCTCTATCCAATTACGACTGCCTACTAGTTTCATCATATAACGAGTGCCTTCTTCGTCTTTACTATTACGCCTGCCTACTATCTTCATCAAATTAC
>NW_018476062.1:0-1076 GCF_002113885.1 Mizuhopecten yessoensis | reverse complement strand
ACACAAACATAGACAGACAGACATTACAGACATATGCCCAGACATACAGGCAGACATACAAAACATGGAAAGACATATACACAGTTACGTCATGACTTGTAAGACCACAGGAAAGTTATCACTAGTTGGACAATAGGTGTTGAAATCAACTTATAACTAATATTCCAATTCAAAATCTTTAGCTTAATTTATGCTGCCAAAATTGCTACATATTTCATCAAATGATCACTTTATTTAGCATGTTTCGAAGCAGTTACATGTGTTACTTATCGATGTATAGGGAAGTAGTGTGGTTGGATATCAAGTTTCTTTTTCTGAAATTTTAACTTTGATTAGGGAAGTGTTTGCTGAAATTAACATTAGATTGAATATTTCAAACCAGTTAAAAGTATACCTTTATGGACCGTTATGGACTTTTGTGATGGTTAATATGATTTGATATGTGATATCTGAAAAAGTAATCATGACCGAGGCGCAGCCTAGGTTGATATGAATTATCAGGTTCAGATAAAAGAGACCTTATGGGGGAGGAGTAAATTAGTCTGCCATTAAAGACGTAGAGTAGAATTGCTCTGGTCATAGTCGTTAAAATGACACAAAACACAGTCGTATGTTATGGTACGTTAATTCCGACGTCTCGATAGAAAAAAGACACAATTTAATTTTCATTTCCTGTGCATTTAAGTTTTGCATGGCTACCTTCATCCATCACATCTGAAATTACCTGGAATTCCGATTGACTTCACAGTATACCATCCCGTGGTCTGTGATTGTCGTACGCCTGTAACAACAAGATGATGGATTATCCGTAATGTAGGCAACAATTGTTTGGCTCTGTTTTTGCATCAAGTCCTGTTGTTGTCTTTGTATACAAATCTACCACTTTGGCATTATCTTATTTGCCATGGTGTGAAAACGTCTTCAGTATAGAGCAGCATAAATAGCAACTCGTTATCGTGACTCGGCCCAGTAGCCCAGCGGTAGGACGCCGGGCTCGTGACCGAACGGTTGCGGGTTCGAGCTACGGCACAACAGTGTTGTATCCTTGAGCAAGATACTTTACTCCGCTTGTTCCA
>NW_018476061.1:0-1076 GCF_002113885.1 Mizuhopecten yessoensis | reverse complement strand
TATATCTTCTACACGGGGACTTTTATGGGTTCTTGGTGTGAGTATCAGGGTTTCGTTTAGATACATTTCACTGTATGTATATAACAATGTGTTCGTACTAACTGCAATAAACATTCTCATACGATGATAGGTAACAGTTGGTGGTATAGCTAACGAAACAATTATACGATGCAATAGTCTTTTGAAAGCTGCATGCTTGTGGGAGAAACCTGACGAAATATATGCTATGTAAGTTGTACAAAACAGTTCGCATACATACATATTTGTACTTTAATACTTCATCGATACTGGTTGAAATGGCAAGTACTTGTATTTGTGTGCAATTTAATTTCGTTGCAGAAAGATGAAGCCTGGAACGAATGTAAAGAGGTGAGCTTAAACTATTTATTTGAATTTCTGTCCAGTGCTCCATATTCAATGTAGCAGGTACCGAACTATGACTTTATCTTCCAATGTTGACTAATAGCTTACTAATATACATGTAAATTAAATGTCTATTATGTATTTCGATAATGGAATCAGTTCATTTTTAATATAAATGCTCTATCTAATATGTCAGAAAAGAATGTAAGCATTAGTGCAAACGTACTATTTTGAAATGGGTTTTTTTCTGTGTTTGGTAAAGTAGATGTGCATTTAAAGCCTTAACAATCTTTGTCTCAAGACAAACGTATCTTAGCATGATTTTATTTTCACTTTGTTCACAGATCCTTGGAGGCCACTCTTCTGAGGTAAAGTTACCGTACATAATACATCACAAACACAAATTAATAAATCAGTTAAATGTATGATTATGATATCCGTAAATTCAGTGCAGGTCCCGAAATGTCAAAGGGTAATATGTGAAAACAGGCCCACAATTTTTTTTATTATTGTATCAGTAAATCTACAAAAATGTATACATAATGAGCATAACAATAAACCAATGACCTCCATGACAGACACACCACAATATCGTTCTTTTTGTTAAACCTTCCATGAGAGGTATAACTTTTTTGATATTTCATTTTTTTTCATAGTTTCAAAACCGGGTCGTTTGTAATAACAACACATTTTAATATCGATTCATAGGTTCC
>NW_018476060.1:0-1076 GCF_002113885.1 Mizuhopecten yessoensis | reverse complement strand
CGACCCCGTCGACTTCGAGATAACGAGGTTCGACTGTATATATAAAATAGTAATTGCCAAAAGAAGATGTAACATTTTGCACTTACGTTTTCATTGTTTCAGTTCTTCTGGTGAATGGCAACAGTACCATAGGTCCAATTATGAGGAAACAGACATTGAAATGGCTACCGTCCTTTCATTCAAATGCAACGGCGAAATTCTCAGATATCTCAGACGAGAACTGTGGGAATCTGAAATCAAAAAGAAAAATGATAGTGTATTATATTTTTTGTTTTTTATATTTACGTCCCTTAAATTACAATTACGTCATCAATAGATAAACAAGTGCAGTAGAGGAAAACCATCGCTGCAGCTTTCCGCCATCGCTAGGGATCGAATGGAAATTCTTGGGAGAGTGAGATTTTGAAGCTCATGCGTGATTGATCACAATAGCAATGATAGCGATCACGGCTATCGAGGCACCAAATTAGTATAAGTGATACATGTGTGATATGGAATCGTTCGTGCGGCTTATTATATCATATATTGATACATAACCAATAAATCAGCTGTACAACATTAAGTTGTAAATTCTAAATACGATGGCAGTTAGTTTGCTGGATCCATGAATAAAAGATCGGTAAATTATCACATATATGTATATAACAATTTAACAAGGAAAATGTATGAAAATCCCCTGAAATACAGTGTCTCGCTAGATATGTGTATGTCTGTTCCTAGCAATTAACAAAGAAAAATATGGACTTTCAAGAACTGAAGACCACAACGACGATGTGATGGCATTTAAAGTTCTCCACACACATAGACGTCAAAAGTGTCCTGTTGTCAAACATTGTTAGGTGTAAAATAGCCGAAATCACTGGTGAACAAACCAGCAGAGGTCACAGTAAAACTAGGGATGGGAAAGGAGAGATAAACATAGCCTCAACTGTACCTCAAACATGCAGAAACAGTACAATACAATAGGACGAGGTGTTCTGAACGTGAAAAGTATAATATAATCAGGGTAATAATAGTAATGTTAAGCGTAAATAATAATGAATTAGAGTGACTGTAAACATATCAATAAACACCAA
>NW_018476059.1:0-1076 GCF_002113885.1 Mizuhopecten yessoensis | reverse complement strand
CCTATATATGTCCGGTGCTAGTCTCCTGGTACCTATATATGTTCGCTGCTAGTCTCCTTGTACCTATATATGTTCGGTGCAAGTCTCCTTGTACCTATATATGTCTGGTGCTAGTCTCCTTGTACCTATACATGTCTGGTGCTAGTCTCCTTGTACCTATATATGTCTGGTGCTAGTCTCCTGGTATCTATATATGTCTGGTGCTAGTCTCCTGGTACCTATATATGTCTGGTGCTAGTCTCCTGGTACCTATATATGTCTGGTGCTAGTCTCCTGGTACCTATATATGTCTGGTGCTAGTCTCCTGGTACCTATATATGTCTGGTGCTAGTCTCCTGGTACCTATATATGTCTGGTGCTAGTCTCCTGGTACCTATATATGTCTGGTGCTAGTCTCCTGGTACCTATATATGTCTGGTGCTAGTCTCCTGGTACCTATATATGTCTGGTGCTAGTCTCCTGGTACCTATATATGTCTGGTGCTAGTCTCCTGGTACCTATATATGTCTGGTGCTAGTCTCCTGGTACCTATATATGTCTGGTGCTAGTCTCCTGGTACCTATATATGTCTGGTGCTAGTCTCCTGGTACCTATATATGTCTGGTGCTAGTCTCCTGGTACCTATATATGTCTGGTGCTAGTCTCCTGGTACCTATATATGTCTGGTGCTAGTCTCCTGGTACCTATATATGTCTGGTGCTAGTCTCCTGGTATCTGTATATGTCTGGTGCTAGTCTCCTGGTATCTATATATGTCTGGTGCTAGTCTCCTGGTACCTATATATGTCTGGTGCTAGTCTCCTGGTACCTATATATGTCTGGTGCTAGTCTCCTGGTACCTATATATGTCTGGTGCTAGTCTCCTGGTATCTATATATGTCTGGTGCTAGTCTCCTTGTACCTATATATGTCCGGTGCTAGTCTCCTGGTACCTATATATGTTCGGTGCTAGTCTCCTTGTACCTATATATGTCTGGTGCTAGTCTCCTTGTACCTATACATGACTGGTACTAGTCTCCTGGTACCTATATCTGTTCGGTGCTAGTTTCCTTGTACCTATACATGTCTGGTACTAGT
>NW_018476058.1:0-1076 GCF_002113885.1 Mizuhopecten yessoensis | reverse complement strand
GTTGGGCTCCATCCCAGGAAACCATCAGCCAAATATGAAGATTCTTTACCTTTTAATTCTTCAGAAGTCGTTTGAAGCTTTTGACATATTTGACCCCTGTGACCTTGAAAGTAGGTCAAGGTCATTTTAGTTCTCAAACTTTGTCGGGCTCCTACCAACAAAGCTTTCAGCAAAATATCATGACTCTAGGCCTGTCCGTTCTTCAGAAGAAGTTGTTTAAAGGAAAAGTTGACGGACGAGGACGGACGACGGACGCCGCACCATGACAGGTGAGCTAATGAATATACCTATGTCATATTTGTTCGAGCATTAACCCATGTAATATGACTTAGCAGCCCTGTGATTGGTTGTAAGTTTCAATTGTTTCAATTGTGATGTCACGCCTAAGACAAGTACATGAAGTCACAGACTTACGCACTGGAGTCAAAATGGCAGCTTTTTACATTTCAAGGATGCATGAAAATTGTCGTTTTACACAAATAAATGCCACATATCTTTATTATGTGACAAAAAGGATCTTACACTCGTTTTCATTTCATATGAAATATATGAAACTCGTCACAAATTTTTGAATTCCGAACTCACTGATGACGATCAAGATGATGTTGCGGAGACAGGAGATGATGGTGACATCGGTGACGACCGAGCATCCATTGCGGATGAAAATGATACCGTATCTCAGGATGATTCTCATGAGCTGCCGGATCATGGTGAGGCAGTGGTGTCTGATCACGACACCGATACAGAGGATCAGCGTGTTGTTGTAAATAGACCAGTTCCTGTGCCTAGAATATCGGAAAGGAAGAAAGAACCCCAAAAGTGGCAGAGAACCGGAGAGTATGTTATGTGTCAAGTTCCTGCTACTCAAGATCCGGATTGGCTGCTACGGGCACAGTATATAGCGGAACTTGTGCGTACTGGTGTAATTCAGGACATGCCGGAGTGTGCTAGATCAGCAGTGTTATCCGTAGTTAGCGGCAAATGACGTGGAAGTCATTTTATTTTCAACAGGGGGGAGAATGTGACAGGGTGTATGTGGCACCCTGTTGTATTAAGTGAATATTATATATATTTAA
>NW_018476057.1:0-1076 GCF_002113885.1 Mizuhopecten yessoensis | reverse complement strand
GTCTTAAAGATACACTTTCAGTAAATGCACTACTAAATACTATAAAGGATCCATATTTAGTACAAAAATATATTGCGTATGGGAAAGGTAATTCTTCTGTTCAGAAATTTCAAAATGAATAGGAAAAATGGAATAGCCTTCTTGAGTTATGAAATATCCTTACATTTTATTAGATATACCGGGTGTCTATTTTGATGTGTTATCTGACAGTGCTTAGCCGAAATTATCTGAACAATTACACACTAGAATGTTTCAGTATTTATTTGCATATTTAATTAAGTTACTGCAGTGCAAATAAAAACACAGATCTGCATATAATTATTTTTTTCCAAACTCTTTCTTATATTTCTGTTCTTCCATCTGATATTTCTGTTCTCCTTTCCTTTCTGTCTGCTCTCTGTCTGTTCTATCATATAAGATACATGTACAGTACTTAAATTTATGTAATCATGTCAAGGCTGAAAGTGTATGTGAGTAAGTATGTAATAAGAAGATATTGTTTGTACACTCTATTGATGGAAAAACCTAAATAAAAAATTACAAAAAAAATTAAACGTTTTTAGTTTTGCTGTTAATATTCTTCATGCTTGATATGGAACATTAATAACGATAAACGCAAATTGCATTTAATGTTCATCGTCCACTTAACAAGTAAGTGTTCGGTGTGAATCTTTTTTTCTTTTTTTTTCTTTTTTGTGTTTCATAAACTACGAAAATCCTTTTCATTAGTGGGTAACCCTGATATGTTTTGATAGCGCCTCGATACCATATATGTGACCTCACAAGTGCAACGCTGAAATAAACAGCCTTATTGCACAGGGATCTGATAATTTGTTACAGCTATATTTGGATAAAAACTAAGGTGTTCAGAGTAATTTATATGTTTTAGGGGTTTAGATCGACTTTCGGTAAAAAAAACTTAATGCATTTCGTTAAAAGGAATTTAGGGAAGTGTTGTACATTAAATATAAAACTAAATATCGATGAATGATTTGTTTTATATTGTGAGATATTTTTGGATGACTTTTTGGAAACTCCTTCAACAAATATATACCGATGTCATAATTTCATCTTTT
>NW_018476056.1:0-1076 GCF_002113885.1 Mizuhopecten yessoensis | reverse complement strand
CGTTGACACCAGACAGATGGATGACAGAGGTAAGATAAAAATCTAATGAATTTCATCTGGAAACGGTTTTCTGAGGGTATATACTGCGCTTTAAACTATCCAGTTACCAGGTATATANCCACTAAAACGACAAATTATAATCAATATTATTCTGGTGATCAGCAAGGTAACATGTACATGTTAGTTATATAACCTTGAACATGTTTTGCTGAGTAACTATCACAGCTTAGTGTACATAGAAGAGTTTTCTATTTGCAGGAATTTAGGAGACGTAGTTCAATTTTGACTAGTTTGACACACTCTGGGATGAGATTCCATGGATACTTATTTATGCTGGAAATGTCCTCTGACAATTGACTGTCTAAGAGAGATTATGACTGCTTCCTCTTTGATTTCCTTCACGTCTGGTGAATCTGTTGCTGTAATGTGGCTCCAATTATGATGGCAGACTGCAGGTAACAATTTAAGTTGAGATAGGAACTGAAAATACAAAAATAATATTGTGTAAAAATGGCATGGTTGAGGATAAGTTTGCATGATACAGGCATTCATATTAACCGTGAAATTCATAAAAATCATATCAAATATAGATCCACTTAAGAATTTGGGCTTAGCTAAGTCAAAACTTCAAACTTAAGTTCAAATTTTGTCTTAGACTTAAGTCCGTTTCATGATCCCGGGCCCTGGGATCATGGATCATGAAACGTGCTAAGCAAAATCTTAGCTGAGACTGAACTTAAGTCAAAAATTATTCGTTGTCAAGCACATGCGCGCGCCAAATTGCGTATTTACGGTATTTATAGGAACTCTTCAATGCGGGAAACCACGTTGTTGTCGGTAAACATCAAAACAAAATGGAGAAAAGGAAGAGTACAGAGTATATTGGGCGAATTTAACTGGATTTCGGATCACGAAGTTGTTTTCGGAGCAAGAAATGGTCAACAATTAAAGCCTGCTGTTCCAAAGGCTGGATGACAAAGTCGCAAAAGAAATGCAGTGAGGCTAATTACCGCCTGACTACTCGTAAACTCCCTGAAGTGTTCACAAAATTCGCATTGTAAATTTCCCATTTATAC
>NW_018476055.1:0-1075 GCF_002113885.1 Mizuhopecten yessoensis | reverse complement strand
TTTAATTTGCTGTAGGATGTCCATTTGGACTGCCTGATATGTGTTTGTGTGTTTTGAGGAGTCTGTCATTTATGTATTGTACTTTGTATAAAATATGTTGTGCGTTAATATTGGGTGCATGAACCATCTATATGTTGCATGTGATGGGAATGATTGGAATTATCATGATCTCGTTGAAAATCAAGTTCATAAATCACAAGCGCTATTTTACCTGTACATGTGTCTGTCCTGAAGCCAATTATCAAGGAATGTTGTAGGAAATTGAAATTTGTTTTATTTGACTCATCAGCTCTATTAATGACCTGCACAGGAAAATCTGTGAATGTTAAGAAAGATAGGTGAAGTTATGAAAATAAGTTAGTTTATTACAAAAGCCATATGTATACAAAATCATCATATATGTAGTTAATTATTCATGTAAAGATGATGATTACAGAAACTGATTTATATTGAGATGAGAGTTTAGATATAATGACTGCTTAAACATATTGGCAGTGTTTACATAGGATGGAGGGCTGACTGTATCTATTGTTTTCTGGTGTTGTAGGTGGCGCCGTCTAGTGTATGGAGTGGAGATTGTTGAAATACCAGACAGAGAGGACTTAGATGAGGAAACACGCCATTTATGTGAACAGTTCCTTTGTTACCACAGGGATAACTGTATCAAAGATATTGTCAGCGACAGAGTGTAGGTTTTACATCACATCTGTTTGTGAATAAATTTATAACTGACTTTATCTGAAAGAACATGTACACCTCTATAATGATGCAGTACATACATTGTACATATACTTTATTATAAAATAATAAAATAACATGCAAAACTTTTTATATGCCCGTCGAATGACGGTACGTTTTCACGCGGGCGGGCGAGCGGGCACACATTAGTTCACCCTCAATAACAGTAATTTTCAATGGATTAATTTCAAGCTTGCTAGGAAGGTTCATTGACATGAAAGCTCGGACAAGTTTGATAACCAAAATTATTTGCCGGTTATTTATGCAGTTATGTCTCTTTGTAGAATTGACTCTTATCTCTCCAAAATGTATGCACTTATGGCCCTTTGTGGCAAAC
>NW_018476054.1:522-1075 GCF_002113885.1 Mizuhopecten yessoensis | reverse complement strand
TGTATGTCTAGCTACGTCCACCATTAAATGTTTGTATCTGGACAGTTATGTGTTGGTCTTGCTACGTCCACCATTAAATATTTGTATCTGTACAGTTATGTGTTGGACTTGCTACGTCCAACATTAAATGTTTGTATCTGTACAGGTATGTGTTGGTCTTGCTACGTCCACCATTAAATGTTTGTATCTGTACAGTTATGTGTTGGTCTTGCTACGTCCAACATTAAATGTTTGTATCTGTACAGGTATGTGTTGGTCTTGCTACGTCCACCATTAAATGTTTGTATCTGTACAGGTATGTGTTGGTCTTGCTACGTCCAACATTAAATGTTTGTATCTGTACAGGTATGTGTTGGTCTTGCTACGTCCAACATTAAATGTTTGTATCTGTACAGGTATGTGTTGGTCTTGCTACGTCCAACATTAAATGTTTGTATCTGTACAGGTATGTGTTGGTCTTGCTACGTCCAACATTAAATGTTTGTATCTGTACAGGTATGTGTTGGTCTTGCTACGTCCAACATTAAATGTTTGTATCTGTACAGGTATGTGT
>NW_018476054.1:0-301 GCF_002113885.1 Mizuhopecten yessoensis | reverse complement strand
GCTACGTCCAACATTAAATGTTTGTATCTGTACAGGTATGTGTATGTCTAGCTACGTCCAACATTAAATGTTTGTATCTGTACAATTTTGTGTATGTCTAGCTACGTCCACCATTAAATGTTTGTATCTGTACAGGTATGTGTATGTCTAGCTACGCTCAACATTAAATGTTTGTATCTGTACAGTTATGTGTTGGTCTTGCTACGTCCACCATTAAATGTTTGTACCTGTACAGGTATGTGTATGTCTAGCTACTTCCACCATTAAATGTTTGTATCTGGACAGGTATGTGTATGTCTAG
>NW_018476053.1:0-1075 GCF_002113885.1 Mizuhopecten yessoensis | reverse complement strand
TTAATAACAGGTGAGCGATGCAGGCCCATTGGGCCTCTTGTTTAGTTTTGACCCTTTGTTGAAAATCCTTGTCCTGACAACTTCTCCTTATCTACTGCCCCCTAATGTTGCATTCAAGTAGTACTTTTTCTTTCCGACCTTTTAAAAGGAGTTACAGCCCTTTGTTGAAAAAAAACCCTTTGTGTCCGAAACTACTAATTTGATTTCAATGAAAGTTTACAGATATGTTAATTACCCTCTGATGTCGCGCTTCTTCTGAAGAACTGTAGAACCTAGGGTCATGATATTTGGCCAGTAGGTACCTGGAATGGAGTGCTATAAAGTTTTCTCATTAAAATGGCCTTGATCTCCTTTCAAGGTCACAGGGGTCAAATATGTCAAAAACTTCAAACAATAATATCCCAAGAACCATTTTGACTAGAGTCATGATACTTCGTAATATTATATAGGGCCCAGTTGTTCAAAAGATGATTAGCTTAATCACTGTTGAACGACATTTTTCAACCTTTAATGATTTGGTCAATACACAAGGTTAAAACTTGTAATTGTACACGTACATTGACTCTGCTAAATACTTGATATCGGGAAAGTTTTAACTCAGTCAATAGTTGTGTTCCAAATATACACATTAATTGAAATTTACGCTAATCACTGCTTAAACAACTGGGCCCAGCAGTGCAAATCTTTTCTTTATAACAGTCATTAGGTCAAAGGTCAATTTTAAGTGCTAGTCAGGGGTCAAATGTCAACATGGTTTAAAAGCTTCAACAATCTTTTTCTCAAGTTCTATAAGGCCCAGGGTCATGATATTTGGCCAGTAGGTACCAGGGATAGAGTGCTATAATGTTTCCCTTTAAAATGACCTTGACCTAATTTCAAGGTCACAGGAATCAAATATGTTAAAAACTTCAAACAACGATATCCTAAGAAGGTTTTGGTGTAGAGTCATGATGCTTGGGTATGTTATGTAGACCAGCTGTGAATCGTTTTCTTTATTACAGTAATGAGGTCAAATGTCAACTTTTAAGTGCTATTCAGAGTCAAAGGTCAATGTGGGTTAAAAGCTTTAAAATTA
>NW_018476052.1:0-1075 GCF_002113885.1 Mizuhopecten yessoensis | reverse complement strand
TTTGTACGCTAATTGTTTTCAAGTGTATTGCAAATTAATATATGTGTTTGTTTGTGCTGAGAAACCAAATATATCCAAATTATTCGTACAATCACAGATAAGATAAACATTTCATATTAGATCATAGGCCAAACTGTAAGAAGATTACATCCCTTTATACAAATTAAATATTATTTAGGGTAATTCAAATTAATTTATCTCAAGCTACATGTACAGATTTGAGTGTTCCCATACACATTTTCAAAACTGCCTTAATCTGGTATCATCACTTCACCGAGGTGTAATGAGAAAACAATTACATATTTGCTTCGAGATAGGATTTACTATTTTGTTATTATACCCAAGCTAAAAAAAGGTACATTGAGGCATGCCTATTTCATGCCTAAAAGGTGCCTAAAATGTACCTCTACTTCTGGAGTATTTTTAAAGTTTACCTCAAATGTGCCTCGTTTGGACTCTAATTTTATCAATGTGCCTCAAACGTGCCCCATTTGGACTCTTATTTTATAAATGTGCCTCAAATGTGCCCCATTTGGACTAAGGTCTCTTCCACATGCCTCAAATGTGCCCCATTTGGACTCTCATTTTTCACATGTGCCACTTTTAGACTTTGATTATTTTTAACGTACCTCAAATGTGCCCCATTTGGACTTGAACTTGTTCTCAATACTGCAAAATTGCCCATTTCAAATATGTCCTTTTCAACTTTTTTTTCAGATTTGACATATACTTTTAATGTCTTTTTTAAATGCCATTTGCAAATTAAAAATTAAATTATATAACAAGCTAAACGAATGAATAAACTTGAGTTCTGTGAATTTACATGGTCTAATTCAGAGACATGTAAAGCCACGTATCTGTCTTATATAAAACAGAAAATTCATAAAACACATTTCTGTTTCAGTCATTGTTGCATTTAACTTTCAGTCAAAACAGCTAGAAAGACATTATTGAAAGATTTCAACGAAACATTAGAGAGACATAATTTATTAAAATGTAAAACGAAAACAAATAAACTACACAATGGAAGTTAAAAAAAATCGGTCATGTCTTAGACGCTACGAAATACTCTGCA
>NW_018476051.1:0-1074 GCF_002113885.1 Mizuhopecten yessoensis | reverse complement strand
TCATTTCTGATTTTGCTAAATGACGTCATAAAAGCAAGGATTATACTGGATTTGTTGTTAATATTTCGGGTAATCAATTTTATGATGATGTGATATTTGATATTTTCCCCAATTGAAAATTCTGAAGGAGCTATACGAATACCCAAGACCAGCAAAGTGTATTCTCTCATTCTTAGCGTCAGAATGAGCTCAGAAACCATTTTGCATATATCAGTTTTTATCTAAGCCTTTCGGAAAATCTGTAACCAGAAGGATCAGCAAGGTCTTAGTGTATGCCCCATTTCCTCTAACTGTGTTTGTACCTTATACGGTTAACACAATATTTTTAATTCCAGTTTTCTTGTGTTACCAGTTTCTACATCGCATCATCTGCATTTTCCCGATTTCGCGACGGCATTGTCTCATTGTTACATTCATTCACGTGAAACAAGTGTTTAAGATATATATTTTTTTCATTTCCCTGTGTGTAAGATAGAGCTGTCCAGGGTAAGGTGTAGGACATTTTTATCTTACACTCCATTTCACGTGACTTAATGTCACAATGGCTCAACATTGACGTGACGTCACGAATAACTCTCCGATGCGCAATACGGAAAAGGCGACGTCATGAAATTAAAGCCTTTTACGAAATATTTACCTTAAACGTCTGGCTAAATCTAGCTGGCTAAATATGGCTGACTAATTCCTTTTCGTCTAACAAGTTCAGGGGAAAAATGATATTTTTAAAAATGGCGGCCAGTCCTAACGCATTTTCATGGTTTCTGAGCTTATTTTGGTGGTTGGAAGGAGAGAAACATACTCTTCCATTCCCAAGAGTGTAGGATAGGGCAAAGCTTCGGGTTTTACCAAATTTGAAATCCCCTTTGGTGGAATTTCCCTATCCTACACCCCTGTGTATGAAAAGTCATATAATCTTACACCCCTTTCCTGCCCTGGACGGTTCTATAATACTCGCACAGAAATGAGAGAAAGTCAGTTACCCACCCCAAATGCTCCACTTTAAATGGAGTGTCACATGCGTGGCATGAGGGTGAATCTTCTCGTTTTAAAAGGTACGAATGAGTAGGATATGTG
>NW_018476050.1:0-1074 GCF_002113885.1 Mizuhopecten yessoensis | reverse complement strand
TGTATGACATTTTCTGGGGCTTTTTGTTAACCTAAAACTCCGTCAATGTATGACATTTCCTGAGGCTTTTTGTTTATAGGGGATCTTTCCTGTCGAAAAAGCATATGTATCGAAAATATTTTCCTCAAATTTGATTTTTTTTCATTCTTGCAAACCCGCATATCAGATATTTAATAATCCCGTACAATATCGTTTTAGTGCTATTAATGTAACATTGCAAAGTGTGATTATTTTTCCACAAACGCAATCTTTTCTCACTTCAAATAGACATTAAGTTTTATATTGTTACCTTACGTACCGTTTACAGGCGTTTGAAATGTCTTTTTACTGAACTTAATGAACGCAGCCCTATATTACATGAGAACATGTAGACGGGACCCCCCACGGGAGTGTCAATCTACGTGAAATAGGCAACAGTACTGCAATGTAGCGGCACTGAATGACGGCGTACAGCAACTTGAAATAACACCTTCGCAATTCTCTAAGACAATCACTTGATTAAATAAAAACTTTCGTGAAAGAAAAAGTAAAAATATATGAATTTTAGCTATCATTAAACAAAATTGTTGGATGTTTAAAAACAATATTTGGAGAACTCACTCAGAATAGTCCTATACCGCAGGGACCTGATAATTCGTTACAGCTATACTTAAACCTAAACTTAGGTGTTTAGAGGAATTTTCTCGATGTCGAAAAATCGACCCCACCTACATTTCTTGCATAAAATAGAGGAAATGGAGATCATATTCGCGGAATGAGAATACATTTTACGTGCATGTTAGAGGTTATTAACAGAAAAAATATCCATCTTTTCAACGGTATGAAGCATTTTTTCGTAAATCAATTGGAAATGTGGTTTTTGATGCAAGAAAATTGATCAAAATCCCCAAAACGTGTAGGTCCAAATATAGCTGTAACTAATCATCTTGTCCCTGTGGCCTATACCCTTACAGAAAGCGATGTGATCCTCAGTGTTTCTACATAGTCCATACCGCTGGATTATAATCTCTCGGTTACAGCACATAACTCCATTACACGCATGATAGCTATACAATACACTTGAAGAAGGCAACA
>NW_018476049.1:0-1074 GCF_002113885.1 Mizuhopecten yessoensis | reverse complement strand
AGCGTAGATTTGTTTAATTCTCTATGTGGTTCTGAAATAAAAACATGAAAGAAAGTTTATTTAGACTGACTAGTTACATTATAATGTGTAACAAAAATCATATTTGCTGATACCAATTTTTGTCATTATATAAATTGTAATATGTTGATTTACAACTGTGACAAATACATTGCTGATTTGAAATTACTGTTTGGGTTTTATACTGCTTCAACTCTAGTTTTGGTCAGTTGAATTTCACATACATGTGCTAAAGCTCTAACACACCTGATATGACAGAACATGATCAAGATGCTGTGAATCTACTGTCTTTTCCATAAACCAATGACAGTTGATTATAGATACCAGATGTTTTTATTACATTTTTATTTATTTGTGTTACAGGATAAAGAGAAATGCAATGGCTAGACTGGGATACAACCCAGGACCTTCCGAACTCAACACAACACTCTACAAATTGAGCTACCTGGTCGCTAAAGATCAATCTAGTCCAGTTCCACCCAATTGTATAATTGATGCCACAAGTGTTAGACCACTCAGGAACTGTCTGGAATGGCCCCAGCATGGAATAGTGAGATTATATATATATATACTGGCCACCAGTAAATGTGTGACTATTGATAGAAGCCTTTATCCAATGTCTTCAAGGTTCCCTGGATTATACACTCAATTCCGGAGTACACTGTATTAAATATTTCAAGCAGAAAGAAACCTGTTTGTTGACAACTACTGTACATGTGTAATACACATGTGCATGAAGAAAATGAGATATTCTGCTTGTCTAAGGCAGAAATTTTGTTTAATGAGCGAAGCTGTTTTCGAGTGGCTAGTAGCTAGGTACTGCCTAGACTTGGAGGATGTGACAAAGGAATTTAACCATTCCTTTGAAATATTTCTCAAGTCTATCCATGACTCTGGGTCGTTTTCAGTGTTCTACCCAGACCGTTTTAGCGTGATGGTACAGTTACACATGAATTTTGAGCCGTTACACATCACCATTTTACCATTATGCATGCAATTTGACTGTTACTCGTTGAGGTATTTACTGAAACATGAAGTTCTCACAAATTGATAACC
>NW_018476048.1:0-1074 GCF_002113885.1 Mizuhopecten yessoensis | reverse complement strand
AGTACGCATCCAACTGCCTTTGATTAAGTGGTAAGCATACCCCGTTCCTGAGTATGTGGTAAGGATTCCGCTGTCCCTAATTATGTGGTTAGCATCATGCTATCTCTGATTAATGATTATGTAGTAATCATCTCGATGTCCCTGATAATGTGGAAATAATCTCGCTGTCATTATTTGGTGAATACCCTGTTCGCACTTATTGTGTTAAGTTTCCTTCTATAAATACTATTTATTAATACTAATGGCATTGATTTAACGTTTAAAATATTCTGTTCGCTCTCAATAGCCTTACATGTTACACTATTATCTGTCAGTAATTGTCCTAAGGCAAGAAACTGTACATTTTTAACTGCATGCTTAATGTCAATAATTTGGTAATAACGGCATCTACTGGGAGAGGAAGTACAGTTCATGATTTTCATGGAATATCATTTAGACATGTCGCGATTTTTACAAATACTTTATTTGATAATACACTTTTAGAATTGTCAATCGTAGGCCCTCTTTCATCGCATAACATATAAGTCTTAATATTTGGTTGAGGATTCTTTTTAAAGAAGTAATAGCCTCTCGAGTCTTCTACATAATTTTTTTATACGAGTGAAATATATGTATCGTATATAACAGGAAAACCATTACATTTTCTATTTATTACATTTTTTCACGACGTGCGACGCAAATATTCCTACACCAGAAAAGATGGATTTTGTAGCGTAATTTTTGACGCAAGGGTTCTAATGACGTCACGCTTGACAACAGTACAGAGCGCCATTTTGAAAGGATTTCTAACTGTAATTCTGCCTTTTGCTGCTATGTAATGGTAATATTTTCAAACAGAAATGATATAAGTTTATGATGTAAATTTAAATACCATAGCGTATGTTGCAAAGAAGAAACCACACAATAATGTATTCTGCCGTCGCTTCATCTTTACTTGAAACTGAAAATCTCCGCAGCGAATAGAATGTACCGTTATGAATGGACAATATTAAGGATGATATCTTCATATGTGAAGATATAATAGTTCGTATATCGTCACTGCACTGAATATATGTTTTAATCAAATGAAGAATT
>NW_018476047.1:0-1074 GCF_002113885.1 Mizuhopecten yessoensis | reverse complement strand
AAAGCCCCTGACGATCTTTCCATCCATGCAGAGAAAA
The DNA here is from genome assembly GCF_002113885.1 of Mizuhopecten yessoensis. Taxonomy (NCBI): domain Eukaryota; kingdom Metazoa; phylum Mollusca; class Bivalvia; order Pectinida; family Pectinidae; genus Mizuhopecten; species Mizuhopecten yessoensis. The sequence continues at coordinate 1,037 of NW_018476047.1, read as the reverse complement.
TGACTGTACTACCTCTGTCCGGAGAAGAAGATTTTTGAAATATTGATTGATTTTCCCTTTTGGGCCCCGCCCTGGCCCCTAGGGTTGGGGTAGAAATCCCAATTTTACAATTTAAAACCATCTACCTCCTCCAATGATAATTCTCACCAAGTAAAAATAATTTCCAACGGAAAATTGTCAAAATATATCCAAAAGTGTTGTTTCCCAATATAAACTATAGTAAACTTTACCCCCTCCCCAAGGGAGAACGGATAGCTCGGGGGTCCTGAAATTTACAATTTTAATAAAGCCCCTGATGATCTTACCATCCATGCAGAGAAAATGACTGTAATACCTCTGAGTCTGGAGAAGAAGATTTTTGAAATATTGATTGATTTTCCCTTTTGGGCCCCGCCCTGGCCCCTAGGGTTGGGGGTAGGAATCCCAATTTTACAATTTGGTATCCTCACCTACCAAGGATGATTCTGACCAAGAAAAAAACCCCAAAAATTCCATCCACTGGTTCTTGAGAAGAAGTTGATTATGTAAAAGTTTACGCACGTCGGACGACGACGGACGGAAAGTGATTGGAATAGGTTACTTGAGCAAAGCTCAGGTGACCTAAAAACTAACATGAATAAAAAAACCACCAACAGTTCCACACATAAAACAATCACAAAGGCACTATTATAATGATAAAATTACCAGTTTTATACTCACAAACAAAAGACAATGAATTTTGTTCAAGTTTCAATTTTGCATCAGTCAGCGTATATTGTTACAGAACAATATTTATAAGGATGTTAACTTGCTGAAACTAAATTGTGGATAAACAAGTGGATTACTGCTACCCATACATTTACAAGTCAATCAATAATTTTGAAAAGCTTTTAAATACAGTGTTTTACATATTCACTGCAGTGAAAAGGTCTCTTCTTATGAAAAATGGAACTATTTTGAATCTGTGTTCCTAGGAACAAATAAGATAACAGCACTCTAATTCAATATGATATATCGTTGTATGTTTCAATATTGAATAAGATAAACAAAATATAAAC
>NW_018476046.1:0-1074 GCF_002113885.1 Mizuhopecten yessoensis | reverse complement strand
GTCAACCCTTAGACAGGTAGTCAACCCTTAGACAGATAGTCAAACATTAGACAGGTAGTCAGCCCTTAGACAGGTAGTCAACCCTTAGACTTAGACAGGTAGTCAACCCTTAGACAGGTAGTCAACCCTTAGACAGATAGTCAAACCTTAGACAGGTAGTCAGCCTTTAGACAGGTAGTCAGCCCTTAGACAGGTAGTCAGCCCTTACACAGGTAGTCAACCCTTAGACAGGTAGTCAACCTTTATACAGGTAGTCAGCCATTAGACAGGTTGTCAACCCTTAGACAGGTAGTCAACCCTTAGACAGGTAGTCAGCCCTTAGACAGGTAGTCAACCATTAGACAGGTAGTCAACCCTTAGACAAGTAGTCAACCCTTAGACAGGTAATCAACCCTTAGGCAGGTAGTCAGTCCTTAGACAGGTAGTCAACCCTTAGACAGGTAGTCAACCCTTAGACAGGTAGTCAACCCTTAGACAGGTAGTCAACCCTTAGACAGGTAGTCAACCCTTAGACAGGTAGTCAACCCTTAGACAGGTAGTCAGCCCTTAGACAGGTAGTCAGCCCTTAGACAGGTAGTCAGCCCTTAGACAGGTAGTCAGCCCTTAGACAGGTAGTCAGCCCTTAGACAGGTAGTCAGCCCTTAGACAGGTAGTCAGCCCTTAGACAGGTAGTCAGCCCTTAGACAGGTAGTCAGCCCTTAGACAGGTAGTCAGCCCTTAGACAGGTAGTCAGCCCTTAGACAGGTAGTCAGCCCTTAGACAGGTAGTCAGCCCTTAGACAGGTAGGCAACCCTTAGACAGGTAGTCAACCCTTAGACAGATAGTCAAACCTTAGACAGGTAGTCAGCCTTTAGACAGGTAGTCAGCCCCTAGACAGGTAGTCAGCCCTTAGACAGGTAGTCAGCCCTTAGACAGGTAGGCAACCCTTAGACAGGTAGTCAACCCTTAGACAGATAGTCAAACCTTAGACAGGTAGTCAGCCCTTAGACAGGTAGGCAACCCTTAGACAGGTAGCCAGCCATTAGACATGTTGTCAACCCTTAGACAGGTAGTCAACCATTAGACAGGTAGTCA
>NW_018476045.1:0-1073 GCF_002113885.1 Mizuhopecten yessoensis | reverse complement strand
AAAGTGAAGTATATGGCAAAATAAAATAAAAAGATATTTGTATGCTTTTTCCACATCAAAACAGTAGTACAAGTGTACTAGTATCTTTTCCTATTAGACAAGAAGTTGGATCAATGGATCAGAGAGTCAACAAGTTATAATCAAGCTACACGTATTTAAAAAAGTGCACCAACAATGTGTTAGAATGTTGCCAATCCAGATCGGTGTGGTATCTGTATCAGCATCAATTTTATAATGATTAAATGTAAGAAATTGGTTAATATATATGGTAATAGCAGTGCTTGATATAAAACTAATAGGATATATATAGTATTATTAACGAGATAAACAAAGTAAATGGTGTTTAAATGAACATACAATATATCTGGCATAATACACAATCTATATATACATGTAATATTTTTGACAAACAAAGGAATGGATGTTCACAGTACAATTCTATAGAAACACTTCAACAGGGTAAACATACCTGATGGTGTAGTCATCAGGTATTCAGAAATGCATGTGCATGTATATCAAAACGGAGTTCAAACACATGCGATGCATGTAGTGTCTGAATATAGTGTAAATATGCATAAGCCTTACAACCAACTAGCACAAACCCTATCAATCACCATGTTTTTAAACATTGAAAGCCGTCTCAAATAACCACAGAACCCAATATTTGTTTTAAATAAATAGTTTTTCCAATTACACAGGTCTCATTTATATAGAAATGTAATGTATATATTGGGACCCTGCTTAAGGTCTGATTTTTACAGAATTATGAGATGCAATTTTGACAAATAACACTGTAGTTCCTTACACTGATTTGTAATGGCAAAGAAAACCGCTTGGTAAACAGTTACTGTATTAGTCTTGCAAATGAGGGGATCATCTATAAAAGAACATAAGGTTTTAATAACTAAGTAAATATGCAGACAGAATTACAGCAACACTTATAACATACATATCATGTAAACTAATCTCATATACTTCTAACAACAAATGAAGTATTCTAATGTAATGATTACTGTAAAATCATAAATTTTCGTGGGACATTTAATTTCATTTATTTCGTGGACAACAAAAAA
>NW_018476044.1:0-1073 GCF_002113885.1 Mizuhopecten yessoensis | reverse complement strand
ACCATCACAAAGGATTCCGATGACGTTTTAAGTTCTTTGATAGTTAGTGTACGCCTTCTGTTTTCTTTAAAAGGTTTCATTGATTTTTATTTCTTGTGATATCCTTGGTTGTTTTTAATCGATTGTTCGTCTTTTCCTCATCTGGTTTGTTGGTGATTTGATATATACAATGTATTTTACTTTTTACTTTTAAAAGCACAAGTAACACTTTCCTGTATTCACTACTCTAGTTTGTCCCAAACCGCCTCGTTCTTATGGAACTGAGATGGATTGTAACGTAACAAGCGATTTAACAACTTGCCATGTCCGATGTCGAGACGGACTTTGGTTTGCACCTGGTTTTCCACCCCTACCTGAATACAAATGTGGGATGGAGACCTCTTATACATGGAATGGGAAACCACCTTCATGTTCAGGTAAGAGATATATAACTTTCATTTACTGAATAAGAAAACACGTTCAACACTTACTATTCAAAGACGAATATTTTAGCAGCAATGCTGAAAAAAGTAACACATTTTTGTAACAATGTAATCGGGACTAGCCTGTTTGTGAGACGTTTTTTGTTCTTTTTGTTTCTTTTTTTAAGAAAAAGTAAGTGTATGTAAGTGTTCACTTTATGACAAATTCTGTGATCAATATTTATTCATCGTATTACCATATCATTTTAAAACACCTGGCATAGACTGGCTCATGGTTTGGAAATTAGTATCGCCATGGTATTCCACATATGCTTGTTATTTTAGACAATAAATAATGAGTGTAAACAGTTTAATCTATGCTTATGATTACAGATATATACTATCCGGAGAATATTAAAACTGTTACCAAGATAACGTATGAATCAGCAAATTTGTGCAATAAAGGAGAAGAAATGAAGGCTGCACTTCTGGAGAAATCCCTTGACAATATTGATTGTGCAGCAACAAAAACATGCACGGTGGATATATCTACAGAGGGTAAGAATTATAAGGAAATGATGTGTTGGGGAAGTAATAAGGAATATATTGCACTTTTTTTCTTCTTCTGGTGTTCAAGCATAGCATAACCAGCGTTTTATAGTTCTCCTTTCG
>NW_018476043.1:0-1073 GCF_002113885.1 Mizuhopecten yessoensis | reverse complement strand
CGTCTTTTGACAAACCGCGCTTGGTAAAAAAAATCACGTAAATCGTGAAGTTTCCATGTTATAAAATCATCTAAAGTTAGATCATTAGGATCCGTTGTCTATAAAGTTTATGTAACGTTCAATACAGAAAATAAGTGTAAATCTAAATCATGTCTCATGCGAGGCCCGTCTCATGTCGAACTGTCAAATTTGTTTACGTTGGCGCGAGATTTTTTTCCCTTATGACCTCTGACCCGAGCCGCCATCTTGGATGGGTTGATACGTCCTTACATAGACCTAAATATTAGCGGGACCGCCGACTCCATGACGTCACGCTCTATAATCAACCAAGGAGCTTCCCGATGTTCGCAGCGCCCCCACCGGGTGGTATAGGAAGCAACTTTCGGTTTGCTCCAGGGGTAAAACAATGGGTGGCAAACACGTCTGTTGTGTGGTCGGTTGTACCAACTCCAGTAAGAAAACAGGACAAGGTATTAATTACTTTGGCTTTCCTAAAGATGCGGAATGGCGGTCAACATTGATAGCAGCCGTAAATCGGTGTGATTCGGGGTTTAACACCGACAGCATGCACATTTGTTCGGCCCATTTTGAGCCAAGTTGCCTCCTGTTTTATGGTGAGTCGACTGTAGATCATATGAATGCGTGTTCGTGACATAGTATATTCTGTATACTTTATCAGTATAACAAGCTACCACCAACAAACAACAGTAAAATAGGCTGTGTATGCCAATTCCACATTGACATCGTACAACCTCCCCCTTCTTTCCAACCTGGTCAGCCCATCCCGTAAAGATCAAATGAAGAACTTAAACTTGATGGATCTTTCTCCAATATTCCATTTGTTTTGCTTACAGATTTAGCACTATCCCATGCCGCCCCGCCCCGATGTAATTTTGTGTTACATACCTGTCAACCCTCCCTATTTTTGCAGGAGTTTCCCTGATTTTCACTTTTCGATTCTGCAAAATTCGCAAACCAAGCTTGCTTCCAAATAAAAATCAGAGCAGCTTAGGTACATTGCATATAAGACAGCTCAAATAAGCAATGAATAGCACACCCCTACTTTGTTATAT
>NW_018476042.1:0-1073 GCF_002113885.1 Mizuhopecten yessoensis | reverse complement strand
GTTTGTTTTCGGTGACCAGTAAGTGATGCAGGCCAATAAACAAGTAAAACCTACAAAATAGGTTTGTCAGAAAAGGGAAGCAAAGGGAAGCTAAGAGAAACGTTTAAAAGCGATCGTCAGTGCGAGAACATATCTTTGATCATTTTCTTGTTGGAAATCCCGTGTTTTGATCTGCATCAAATCTAGTTATTCTTATTCTTATTTCCAGAATTCTTGTGGACACTCTATCTCAAGAACAAATACAGATGTCACGTTCATATTTCAGTATGTGGTAGCGTACAACTGAAACATACAGTGCGAACAAACTCATGATCATACTGTCAAAGGTCAAGGTCACAGATCTGAAAATCGAATTTTTAAAACATTTTTAGAACGACCATAACTTCCTAAGCCTTCGTTGTTCATCATGAACATTATGTGGATCTTGTAGATCCTGGTCGGGGCTAACTTTTCCCCATGACATGTTTTAAGAGAATATGTCAAGTTAAAAGCCTCGCTATGGGGTCAAATATAGGTCAAAAATACAAATCTCAAAATGAGTTATATTTTTATTTCATCTTAAAGGCAATGTTATAATAGAGGAATACGTAAAAAATTTCAAAGTCGTAGCTTTAAAAATGACGAAGATATGCCACTTTGAAAATTTCGTTTTCCCGCCAAAATTCAAAATTTCCAGCATTTTCCTCAAAACGCTTCTTCTCCTTCATTAGGACACATACAGAGTTGATATTTGGTACATCCATAGTATGTAGCTTTGCCTACAAAAATAACACATATCATTGACCTTGACCTACATTCAAGGCCACAGGGGTCAAATGAGCTTGTGGACACTTATCTCAAGTACAAATAAAGGTACAACGTTCATATTTCAGTTCCTATTAGAGGACAAGCAACACATGGTATGCGAACAAATTCAGGATCATAATTTCAAAGGTCAAGGTCACAGACCTAAAAATGGAGCTTTTTAAAAACGTTTTTCGAACGACGATAACTTCGAAAACTTTCGTTGTACTGCATGAACGCTTCAAACTTCTTGTAGAACTTAGTCAGGGCTAACTTTTTTCCATGACATG
>NW_018476041.1:0-1073 GCF_002113885.1 Mizuhopecten yessoensis | reverse complement strand
ATGTCAATGTAATGTATTTCCCCGTGCAAGCTTGTATGGGGATGTTTCCTGTGCCGTCAGAGACACTTCTGTTCTAGGTTACCATAACGTGTTCCAGTATGTCAATGGTATGTATCTCCCCGTGCAGCCTTGTACGGGGGTGTATCCTGGGCCCTCAGAGATACCTATGTTATAGGTTAACATGACGTGTTCCAGTATGTCAATGTTATGTATTTCCCCGTGCAGCCTTGTACGGGGGTGTATCCTGTGCCCTCAGAGATACCTATGTTATAGGTTACCATGACGTGTTCCAGTATGTCAATGTTATGTATTTCCCCGTGCAGCCTTGTACGGGGGTGTATCCTGTGCCCTCAGAAACACTTTCCAGTATGTCAATGTTATGTATCTCACCGAGATACCTTGTACGGGGGTGTATCATGTGCCCTTAGCGACACTTCAGAGATACCTATGTTATAGGTTACCATGACGTGTTCCAGTATGTCAATGGTATGTATCGCCCCGTGCAGCCTTGTCCGGGGGTGTATCCTGTGCCCCCAGAGATACCTATGTTATAGGTTACCATGACGTGTTCCAGTATGTCCATGTTATGTATTTCCCCGTGCAGCCTTGTACGGGGGTGTATATGTATTTCCCTGTGCAACCTTGTACGGGAGTGTATCCTGTGCCCTCGGAAACACTTCTGTTCTAGGTTACCATGAGGTGTTCCAGTATGTCAATGTTATGTATCTCACCGTGATACCTTGTACGGGGGTGTATCATGTGCCCTTAGCGACACTTCTGTTCTAGGTTACCATGACGTGTTCCAGTATGTCAATGGTATGTATATCCCCGTTCAAGCTTGTACGGGGGTGTATCCTGTGCCCTCAGAGCCAATTCTGTTCTAGGTTACCATGACGTCCTCCAGTATGTCAATGTTATGTATTTCCCCGTGCAGCCTTGTACCGGGTGTATCCTGTGCCCTCAGAGATACTTCTGTTCTAGGTTACCATGACGTGTTCCAGTATGTCGATGTTATGTATTGCCCCTTAGAAGCTTTGTACTGGGTGTTCCTGTGCCCTTAGCGACACTTCTGT
>NW_018476040.1:0-1072 GCF_002113885.1 Mizuhopecten yessoensis | reverse complement strand
TCTGTTTCATACTTACCCCACAGGTAACTTACCTGTGTGAAAGTTGCCTGTGTGCCTTGCACCTTTTCTGTGTATGTGATATGTTAGGTATGTTTTGGATATATATTTAATAAGTTGAGATTTTGTTTTGTTTTGGGAGGTAGGGGTATGAAATTGATCAAATGCAATACTAATTTGTCTGTTTATCAAATTTTTGGTTGTTAATTAAAAAATATTTAATGCATATACACATGATAAAATAATTACATACATGACGTACAATACAGATATAACCATCACTAAATAGTAAGAGATTAGACTCAAATATTTCAATACTTATATGTAATACTCCTTTTTAAACCACCAAATACAATACAAGATATAATATACATATTAATAGTTTACAGTCAAAATGCATTGCATTACATTTCATTTACATTACACAAGTTAAAATATATACTTAAATTTCCGATACAAAATAGTCAAATTTATACTTACTTTAACATTACATTTTAAAACAAAAACAATTAGTATTAGATGTTAAGAAGTTGAATCCATCAATATATTGTCTGTACATTACATTTACCATACTCTACTTATACAATATAACACTGTATATTACGTAAGAAAAGTCACATATTAAAAAAAGTCAAGTTTATCAGTACTTGTACATTATATAATATCTCGAATTCAAACTTCAAATTCCAATACAAAATCACTTCTAGTTCATCAGGATGGAAATGATAGTTTGTTTAATTATAGATACTAAATTATTTTTATGAAAGTTTTAAGATATTTTATCTAGGAATTTAGATGAATTTCTTTTTTCCAAGTTTAAATTAAACTTCACACTCTTAATCATACACAACATTCTTACTAGGTAATTTAGGCATCCTATTAAATTTTACAATTATGAAGAAAATTTCATTTTATAACTATCTATATTAACATTTTAATAATATGTTGAATTTACAACATTATTACAAAATAAAAATTATAATAACACTTTTTTTTCTTATGTATGTCATATCAGCAGCACAAGGACTACAAAATGGATAAATTTAATATTGAATATATATATATTTATATAGAT
>NW_018476039.1:0-1072 GCF_002113885.1 Mizuhopecten yessoensis | reverse complement strand
ATGAGCTGCAATGCATAGCACTCGATAAAGGGCTTTATATATATATATACAGTTATGAAAATACCTGTATGTGTGATTACCTCAGTACCAGAGATATTCAGCCAACCTGCTGGAACTATTAAATGTGTTTTAAGGTACATGGAAAATATTTGTCATCAAATATTCATGTAAGTTGTAAATATTTTTGTAGGCCAAGAATTTGGGAGAAATAGTGTACAAAGAAAAGATGGCAGTGTGAAACGACCGATTCCGGCCGGTGGCAAACCCAAACCTCAGATAGCCAAAAAGCCATCAGTTTCAAATAAACCAGCGAGACTCTTATCACAAACAAGCGTAGACACATTCGAGGGAAATAACTCCACAGGTAGGTAACTTTTGATACAGGAAGTAGGGGTGGATAACTGTAACATAACCAGAATACTATTCAGGAAAGAATAACTAGGCTTTATTTATAAAAACTCTTTTAATTAGTGTATTTAGAATTTGGGGATAATTTCATAAGGAGTAATATTAGTACAAGTATAGATAAAAATGAGATCGTGTTGTCTATATTATATTTTGCATATGAAAATCAGATCATCACCAAGAGAAGAATTATCATTAATAAATGATGGAAGTATTTTAGAGGTCTTGATATATGTTGAAATTATATTAAAGTTAAATCTTTTTTCGTTTTCAAATTCAGGAACTGTTTAATTTACAAGCGTATGTTTCTTGTAGTGTCAATGAAGTAATGAAATTTATTCTAAAAAGCTTTCTTATTATGTGTAGATAGTGCAAGTGTAATTTTATATGTTATTTTGTCTTTTGATTTTGACCTTGATATTGTAGAGCATGTATTTAATCCTCAATTGCACGAGCACAAGCAAGCACCGGGTCAGACTCAGAACGAAACTAAGGTGCACAACTCCCGTGACCCGTCCATAACAAAACATGCAATCCCAACAGTGCCTGTGACCCCACTTCCTCCCTCAGCACAATATAACAGCACAGGTTTTGATGATGTCATTGATGGTGCACGAGGATTGCTTACACAGGAAGCAGATCCTGTATTGCAAAGTGACTCCCATGG
>NW_018476038.1:0-1072 GCF_002113885.1 Mizuhopecten yessoensis | reverse complement strand
TTGCGTAAGTGTTGTGAAAAATCTGCCGGAATGACCTATGATATTCAATTTTAGACAGTTTTTAGGAAATAAAACTATCTGCGAGGGTCACATTTTGGATCAGGCCATTTCTGCTGTAATCTGCTACCTTACTTTCAGAATGTTCAGCAAACACTTTTGGCAAAGACTGTCTCCTAACATGTCATTGTAAGATACCCGGATGTAACCGTGTCACTGGAATCTGTTTCTCATCTGATGGTTGTAGCGACGAATACATTGGTAGCTCGTGCAGTAAAAGTAAGAATTACCACATTGGCTTTATCTTAATACTGATATGTACAAAACACATAAAAAAGAGTTTCCTAGCACTTCCCTAGTACTTTCACCTCTTTGGAGGTCCATCAAGACGCCATATTTATATTGCACTCTAACGTCAATATTTGTGANGTGCAGTAAAAGTAAGAATTACCACATTGGCTTCATCTTAATACTGGTATGTACAAAACAAATAAAAAAGAGTTTCCTAGCACTTCCCTAGTACTTTCACCTCTTTGGAGGTCCATCAAGACGCCATATTTATATTGCACTCTACAATATAAATATGGCGTCTATCACAATATTTGTGGAAGAACAGAAATGGTGTTACAAAAATAGATATATAGTTACAGGAATAAGTATAGCAACATACTTTTCGCATGCAACGAAACGATCGTTGGAATTTTACCCAGGTTTTAATCTATCGATTAACAATGATTCTTTTTACTTTATTTTGCATAGTCTCTTCTGTAGTTCGAATTACATGGAACTTATCATTTGCACAAGAATGTATATGTGTACTTACAGTTAAACATCTAAGATGGTCACGTGTTGTCTATTGTCTGTGCTATGTCAAACGTTGAGGTAATTCACAACCAGTTTGTCCAATGTAAAATTCAGAACAATTTGCACAGATAATTGTATATATGTATATTGATTGCACCTTATTACTAAGATTAAGTGCAACGGGTGAAACTACTTTGCTTGTATAAAAGTTACAAGAAAGGAAGCACATTTTGTTTAGTTATTAACTGCATCCGAACATGGGTAAAAAAAC
>NW_018476037.1:0-1071 GCF_002113885.1 Mizuhopecten yessoensis | reverse complement strand
CTAACTCAGATAAATTCTTTTGATTTCTGCTATTTCTGCTATTTGGCTCAATACGCTCTGACAGTTAACATACGGCACATTGTGGTTTAGCGAGTTATTTTCAGCGGTTAACAGTAGGCAGACCGGTCATTTGCCTTCTGGCTTCGAAAGCTCGCAAAATAAGTTTTCAATTACTGTTTGTCTTCAAAACAAACTATGCGGAACTATTTACTGTATATTTGAGGCTCAGAACAGATGCTTGCAGGTCAAAGTTCAATTCACGAACACAAATGTTAAAATCCAAGTCAATGACAGAATGGCAAAACATCAACCGAAATAATACCGAATACGTCAAAAGTCTTGTCAAAGTACATGTTTATGATACGAATCAAAATAAATATTTCGTGAATACCACGTGTCACCGCGGAATGTATGCTGGTCACCAGTACTCTAAATTACATGGACGTGTACCTGCTTTAGGCGGTCCAAGAAATGTAGACATTCCCAAAGTCCAACTAATCCAAACGAACTGCTGAGTCTGTGTACCCCAAATAATTCTGCCATTATTATAGTTCTCAGACATATGAAGACCGCTGTTAACACATAAAATTAAAGTCGCAGCATCAAACGCACGGTACTAAATGAAGTTTATAATTCAAATCGATCAAAGTCATATGCAGCCTTTAACCGAACGGCTCTTTATTTATCAAGGGAAATTTGCTTTACTCTGAGATACCAAGTAATCATATTTGGCTTACTATAGAAATGTCATTTTATAACTAACGAGAGATATACATTTGAAAAATGTTGATCAAATATTTATTTTATTATTATACATTTATTACATATAAATAAATGATAGGTAAAGAAATATATTGCGCATATGTTTTGGAAAACTATCCGACACGATTCCAATTAACTTAATCCCTATGATCTTACCAATTACTGCCCAAACACAACCATGTACATGGATAGGGTAACAAAGGTAGTGTAGAAGGGCACAAAGCACGTAGACACTCCACCAATCAACAGGGCAGTATTGTTTATTATTAAGCTGTTAGCCCACGGGTTGTCTGTTATGTAGCCAACTAA
>NW_018476036.1:0-1071 GCF_002113885.1 Mizuhopecten yessoensis | reverse complement strand
CATTAAAATTAACTGATGCAGTAATACACCAACAACCATCAGGCCAACCAATATTCCCAAAGCCTGAAAATTCTGGACAAGGTCCTTTAGAGAAGCTGTAGTAAATGCGATCAAACTTAGGACACCCACGGGCGTGAACCTGTAACAAGGGAAAAAGAGAAATCACAATGCAAAGATGTTCTATGACCAATCAGCAATTTTATTCGCACTTAAGTATAAACAAATTAAATATTTCGTTATATCTCTTGGATAGTTGGACGGAGTGACTGTATAATGTATTGTATTCCGAGTATGATGTTCCACCTCTACAGAGAAAACACATTTCCCTGCCTTGCTTATTTGCCCATAACATGTAATTAATATATTTGTATAAAAGTATACATGCTTTGTGCGGCGATCCTGTTTTTACGGTGGTTATTTTCTTTTGCAAACTACTTAAACCACAAAGAAACAAAATGCGGATGAATCGTCTTATTATTATCATAAAATTATAATGCCAATTAGAAATGAAATTAAAAACATATTGATTGATATCTTTAGAAAATTGAAGTGAAATGGCATGTAGTTATTGGGTGTTTAATATTGTGAAACATTTTTACCATAAAAGCCACTTCAGGATTATCATTATGACATCTGTCAGCGAATTAAAGAAGTCCAGTACTGGCTTTCCCTTTTCTTCTGCCTTGTTTATGGCTATGCCAAGCAGCAAACATGTCATAATAATACCTAAGGAATGGATAAAACGCATTATTGTAACTAAACCCTTTTTTCGTGAATAAATAGAATATCTATGAATTGTGTATCAGTGTAAAGAAATGTCACTTGGCCTATTTATCATAACTATGTAAGGAATGAGAAAGTCTTATGTAATTGTACGTTTCCATTATCAAAATCTAATCTTGTAATGCATAACCCTTTTTATCACATAACTGACCCATTTTACGATGTCATACGGCCATGTCATAAATATGGCATTACACACGTGTAATAAAACCTAAAGGTGCTGCGATTGATCAGAACCAAGGGAACATATTCCAACGCTACTACCGGAACTACTTTTATTTACTTTAC
>NW_018476035.1:0-1071 GCF_002113885.1 Mizuhopecten yessoensis | reverse complement strand
GAAATGCTTTAAAGCATACATATACAAATAATGCATAGCATGCATTTGCAAAAATTTGAATCCGGTACAGATGTACTTTTTATTAAATTGCTACATCACTGCTATGAAGGAGCCTCAGCATTATCAAAAACTTCTAAGAAGTACCATATGAAAATAAACATGAATGACTTGGTTATGTGTAAACTTTGGTCAATATATTTAATATAAATGCGATGAAGTCAATTAATATATTTTTATCATGTAAACTGATGCGTCAAATAAATTTTTCATATTTCCTGATAAAATACGTATCAGTGATACAGGAAAATGGAAAACAACTCTCACAAAAGATCTAATATTAACTGAAAGAGAATGGGCACATTTTCTCATGTAATGCATAATAAAGTTTTAACCAAGGTATTATATGGACACGCAAACAATGAAGTCTAAATCTAAGTAATTTATCATAAATGTATTGATAGCTTTTATAAACAATACATAGTTAATATCACACTTACTACAATATCCGGACGTTCTGTTACATACACGATTGGTACAACCAGTAGAACAGGGAGCACAGGATGGACCAAATAAACCATCATCGCATTCTTGTTGATAGAATCGAAATGGCAATTAGTACTTAATGCTATGAAGTTTGCAAACTCATAACAACTTCCATAATAGCTTCATGATTTCATTTTTCATTATTAACCGTAAGAGTTATTGCTACTTTGACATAGAAATTGTATTCATTAAGCAAATGAACATCCATTTCTTGAGATATTCTTTAATGCAAACAAATACACTGCATGAAAAATGCCCACGCTCTATGTTCACCCGCGGTAATATATAGGTAAAACAAACCATATCAATTACAACAGCTTAGAACGGGTAGTTAAAATACTGTTGCAACGCTTATTATCAGGGAGTATATTATTAATTAAAATGCGTATTCAGTTCAATTTCATTCGGAATGATATTTGTTCCGATGTCAGGTCATTTAAAAGTTTTACCGACGTTATAACCACATTATTTTAGTCGGAATACATCCACAGTATTACTACTTCAGGCAGGAGCTAAACGTTATTAAAG
>NW_018476034.1:0-1070 GCF_002113885.1 Mizuhopecten yessoensis | reverse complement strand
TTATGCGACTTTGCTTTAATTTAATGAAATTTGAAATCTGAGAAATTATAGCCCAATACAGCTATAATTTATAGGTGTATATAGCAATATAGCTCAATCGGCAGAGTGTACTGGACCTGTATATGTGCGTGTGTTTCTGTGGGTGATAGTAAAATGACATTTTGATAGCCCTTGACAGACTGTAACGATACTCGGTAGGTACAGCTGACTATGGCAAATGTATACAAGCTACATGATGTCACGACAACTTTCTACTACTCTAAATCATTGAAAACCCTTGGTTTAAATAATTGAATAATAATTAAACATGGGTATGTACCAATATTAAATCATTATTATTAGCACACATCACACTAAATTTCTCGACCAGACCTTTGCAATTTATTATCACTGTACTGTACCCACTGATCTTGAGAAGTGAGAATTTTTGATCAACCACCTCTCTCATATAAAAATCATCAAATCACCACTATAATTCCAAAAACGAAAGCATACATAACGGAATGTACCCATGAATATAAACATAATGTCTCATAGTTTTGCGACCATTTGTAAGTACCATTTAAGTATGCATAAATGCTAAAATATAACATTACTTTTTGATGACATGTCGGCTTTCGTTGGAGAAGCCATGTTGGCAAAAATACTAAAGAGTGTCAACAAGGGAAGCTACTCTAACTTTCATGCAATCAGAAATGATTCAGGGGCGTAGCTACATTTATGTGGAAGCCCAAACAAGGGTGCCGTCTATGATCAGAGACGTATATATATATACGTCTCTGTTTACACTATTTACATTGCATAACATTAAATGTTCTAGTAGAATAAAGCACCGAATTTCCCGGGGTGATTTCTCCAGTGCACATTGTAGTCAACTCTTGAAGGTGTTTATTTTTGCTGCTGAAATCACATCTTCCGATATTGAGAGTTCCATTTATTGCATGACCACTCTGTTGTTGAATACATTTTTTGCTGACATTTAGTCTGAATGGTTTCTTGTAGAGCTTTTTGAGTGATCCCTTGTGAAGTGGCTATCCAGTGGAGCAAACATATCATTTGTTCTGACAATG
>NW_018476033.1:0-1070 GCF_002113885.1 Mizuhopecten yessoensis | reverse complement strand
AGTTCCACTTGTATGGTGGAGATACATAGACGACATCTTCTTTATTTGGCCCCACACTCGAGAGGACCTTACCTCCTTCCTAGAGGCCTTGAACTCATTTCACTCTACTATCCGGTTCACGTCAGAAATCAGTGATGTATCTGTGGATTTTCTGGATACCACTGTATTTCTAAAAGAGGATGGGACACTAGGTAGCCGAGTATATAACAAACCCACTAACGCGTTTCAATACCTACACTATGATAGCAGTCACCCTAAGAACCAGAAAACCAATATCCCCTATTCCCAAGCTTTAAGGATTAGGAAGATATGCAGCGAGGAGACAGACTTCGAAAAAGAATGCGATAACCTGAAGGTAAGATTTTTAAATAGAGGATATCCATGCCCGCTTATAAACAAGGCCATAGATAAAGCTAGAAACACCACGAGATTAAACCTACTGGAATCACACTCACGTAACACAGAGAAAAAAGTTTTACCGTTCATAATTCCTTTTAACCCGTGCAACCCAGACATTACAAAGATCCTGAAGAACAATGAACACATCCTTCAATACAACCCTGAAACTACTAAAATACTCACGGCCAGAATGTTGGTAGCCTATAAAAGGCCACCGACGCTCCGTAACCTCTTAGTACATAGCGACATGGCGAGAAAACGTAACCCCGCGGGGAGTCAACCATGCGGGAAGAACTGTAAAATTTGCAAACATATGAAAGCCACAAAAACGTTCACTAGTCACAACACTAAAAAAACGTATAGGGTACAAACGTGCATAGACTGCCAAACCACCAATGTTGTCTATCTCATTAGTTGCAAAAAATGTCAGCTACAGTACGTCGGACAAACATCCACCACAGTCAATACCCGAATCCGCAACCATCTATATGATATAGCCCGCGTAGAGGAAAGAAAACCGGTAGCGGCACATTTCAACAGCTTAGGACACAATATAGATGACGTCACAGTTATGGGTATCGTATCCGGTATTTATGACGTCAACAACCGTTTACGTACAGAGGAAAGTTGGATCCACATCCTACGAACGCGTAAACCGTGGGGAATGAATA
>NW_018476032.1:0-1070 GCF_002113885.1 Mizuhopecten yessoensis | reverse complement strand
AAGTACAGATATCCATAACAAGGCAAATAAGTACAGATAAACAAAATCAACCCTAATAAGCAGATATTTTTCAATAATTCTAAAAAGCAGAGATACCCATTACCGATCAAAATATGTTCAAATATCCATTTACAACCAAAATAATTACATATATCCATTCCCAATCCAAAAACGTATCCATTACAAGTTAAATAAGTACAGATATCCATTACACGTCAAATAAGTACAGATATCCATTACAATTCAAATAAGTACAGATATCCATTACAAGTTAAATAAGTACTGATATCCAATTCCAATCCCGTTGTTACAAAGATATCGATTACATTCATACTAGTTGAGATGTTCATCACAACCAAATTGTTGGTATTAATTTTTAAACACAAATATAGACATCCATTAGGCGTACCACCGAAACCGTTAATCAACCGTCTTTAATGTAAAAATTATTTTCTCCTTCCTTGTTTGTACATGAGCTTATTTTTTTTTTTTATTATATTAAACTCGTAAGAAATTGTTTTAATTATCACTTCATTTGAAATTACGAACCTTTGATTTTATTACACCAGTTTTAGTGTTTCTTTTTTTGTAATCTACTGACATATTACTATTTTATACTTTGTTTTATGGATTTAATTAACACTGCTGTTATTATCATCATAAAATCTGAATGTTTATATAACAAAGTAGAAAAAAACGTCTTTTATTGAAAAAGCTATGTCTTCTGTTATCTAATATCTAACCTTTCTTTAACGCACCGTTGTTTGGCTTTATCTCACAAAAGACATTTGTTCTGTGAGTGATTTTAAAATCCAACCAGATAAGTAAAACAAAATTCAGTGATACTTATCATATCAGACATGGAATGCTGTAAAAGCTCTCTCATTAGGTTGTTAGTTCAATGAATGTTATCTGGCGTTAACCGGTCAGTTTCATGTTGTCTTATCACTTTTTGTTGTGTTGCCTTAAAGAAGGAAGATGAATTGCTTTGTCATTTATTAAAAGATATTGTCTGATAGATGAATAAAAAGGATATAACCAGAAATAATTAGGGAATAAGATTGCAAATA
>NW_018476031.1:0-1070 GCF_002113885.1 Mizuhopecten yessoensis | reverse complement strand
ATATCAGTAAACGGGAGCGATGTGAAGATATAACTTTAATTAGATCGGCATAGGAGCAATCCTCTTTTTTTCAAATCGAAGCAAAAAATGGCAAATTGGTTGAAGAAGTCCGTAATCAAAACGATACTCCGAACAATAATGCGAATCACCTGTCATCGGAACATTCCCAGCGAAAATATTTACGACAATGTGAGTGACGCTCAATATAGGAATTTATCGAAGCTTCTCTTAAACACAGGAGTAACAAACAGCTGTCACTACCGTCGACATTTACGTGTGACAATATCCGAAAACAATGCCAAACATCAAACGTCAAAGTCAGCGTAGTTTGAACACTATGTTTGGTAGAAACGTTTTGCTGGGACATTCCATTTAACCATTATCGCGCAAGAGAACATGTATAAATCCCCAGTGTTCCAAGTTTAATCTCCGGTTGGTTTAATGACACGGACAGCAAGTAACGCTAGGTGACGTCACTTTCGACGTCACCGACAAAAAATCCCTCAGGCACTATCAAATAAAGTATATATATATATACTATTATTTCTCCTTTGGGCGGCATATTTGACATACTTTGGGTTTTAGTATTGTTGTTGCAAACTGTTTATGATCGGATTCCGATGACTGCAAAAAGAGAGTAGGGGGAAAATTGGTAAAATAAGTCCTATTATATATAGAATCTGCCATTCGTTTACTTTCAAATAAGCATATTAGATTAACGATACCAGTTTCGACATTTTGCTCGCTTGAGGCAGATCGTCTTTTCATATTTTGATACTTTCAGTTTGTCACTATGTACATTTTAAAAACAGTCCTATTCAATTAGGAAAACATGTTTTAAACCTCAATCCCAAACCCCTTACTGAAAATGAAAAAAACTTCAATTACAACATCGGTTTTAATATGAAATATTTTTTTATTTTTTTTATTTTCAATCATTGGACTAATATAATGTACGATTGCACTGTTAAAAACAAAGTGTTTTGTGAGGGTTGTATTGTTTACACATAATATCCGGTTGAAATATCTACATTTTCTAAATTTAGGTTAAAGTTTATAAAATCAGAATG
>NW_018476030.1:656-1070 GCF_002113885.1 Mizuhopecten yessoensis | reverse complement strand
ATGTTAGATAAAGGGTTGAGGTCAGTCAACCTCACCATGAGGGTGGGGCCTCATCCTACCCAGTGGGGTATTAGTGTAATGTTTGATAAAGGGTTGAGGTCAGTCAACCTCACCATGAGGGTGAGGCCTCATCCTACCCTGTGGGGTAGTAATGTTTGATAAAGGGTTGAGGTCAGTGAACCTCACCATGAGGGTGAGGCCTCATCCTACTCTGTGGGGTAATAGTGTGATGTTAGATAAAGGGGTGAGGTCAGTCAACCACACCATGAGGGTGAGGCCTAATCCTACCCTGTGGGGTAATAGTGTAATGTTAGATAAATTGGTGAGGTCAGTCAACCTCACCATGAGGGTGAGGCCTCATCCTACCCTGTGGGCTAATAGTGTGATGTTAGATAAAGGGGTGAGGTCAGTCAA
>NW_018476030.1:0-528 GCF_002113885.1 Mizuhopecten yessoensis | reverse complement strand
GGCCTCATCCTACCCTGTGGGGTAATAGTGTAATGTTAGATAAAGGGGTGAGGTCAGTCAACCTCACCAAGAGGGTGAGGCCTCATCCTACCCTGTGGGGTAATAGTGTGATGTTAGATAAAGGGGTGAGGTCAGTCAACCTCACCAAGAGGGTGAGGCCTCATCCTACCCTGTGGGGTAATAGTGTAATGTTAGATAAAGGGGTGGGGTCAGTCAACCTCATCAAGAGGGTGGGGCCTCATCCTACCCTGTGGGGTAATAGTGTAATGTTAGATAAAGGGGTGAGGTCAGTCAAGCTCACCATGAGGGTGGGGCCTCATCCTACCTTGTGGGGTAATAGTGTGATGTTAGATAAAGGGGTGAGGTCAGTCAAGCTCACCATGAGGGTGAGGCCTCATCCTACCTTGTGGGGTAATAGTGTAATGTTAGATAAAGGGGTGAGGTCAGTCAAGCTCACCATGAGGGTGGGGCCTCATCCTACCTTGTGGGGTAATAGTGTAATGTTAGATAAAGGGGTGAGGTCAGTCA
>NW_018476029.1:0-1070 GCF_002113885.1 Mizuhopecten yessoensis | reverse complement strand
AGATGTATCATACGTTACACAGACTCAGCTCAGTGTTAACATTACTCTTGTAAGGAGTACTCCACCGTCAAATAGTGGGCTATTCAAATCATCTTTAACCCGTGTTCCATCTGTTGTTTGTCCTTAAAAATATTCTCACTTAGTGTTGGAAGGATCATCCTCAAATTTAACAAGTTAAGTTTAGTTGGTCCTGGGTTGTGTATGTTCAGTTTTTGGGACTACATTATGCAACTGGAAAAATAGGATAGCTTTTATACAGCCATTTTGGATTTTTAATAGAGAAAGTTTGTTAACACAACTTTTTCAGAAATGTAAAACAATAAGATTCACCCTGTCTTTAAATAGTTATGCATATTTCATTTTGAGTTTGATCAGAAGAAAAATATAGCTGTCAGAAATCAGAAAGCACTTGTTTTTTTTCACACAATACTTTTCTTGTTAATAGATCAATAGACAACCTCACTTTGAAAGGACTTTTTCAAACAGCACTATGGAGTTTCATTCAAAAGTTACCAAATGATGGATTTACTGTTGAAATAACTATCCATCAAAGGGAAAAGATGCAGCTTCCCTCTGAGGTATTTTGTTGTATTCAATGTGTTTGATATCGCTTGTCTGGTGATATTGTTTCAGTACCCAGTCCATGGTCCATTTAGGACACAGTTGTGTTTATATCTCCGTGAACGACACTGCCAAGCTTTCACTGACATGGTCAGCAACGTGATGTATGTTCAACACCTACACAACAATGGCCTAGGTAAGTCAATGGTCTAGGTATTACCTAAGCACAGCATTGATATTGGTCTACGATCATCTAAAATTGATCCAAACTAAATGTAATAGATGTTCATTGATTTCATCCAAGCACTTTGATATCAGTCCGTGGTCCGTGGTCCGTGGTCCGTGGTCCGTGGTCCGTGGTCCGTCCTTAAACAATTCTTGTTATCGGTATTTCTCAAGAAGTACCAGAGGGATCTTTCTCAAATTTTATATGTAGGTTCCCCCTTAGTCCTTAGCTGTGCAGAGCAACTTTTGAGACTGATCTAATAAACAACATGGCCGACAGGCAG
>NW_018476028.1:0-1070 GCF_002113885.1 Mizuhopecten yessoensis | reverse complement strand
TTAAAATGTCTTGTGTTCTAGTTACCAAATTCGGTCTGAAGTTACTGAAACAGTTGAGCGATACAGGCCCTTTTGCCCTCTTGTTATTGTCTTTCTTCTTTCTTGCAATGTCGCATATCTGTGAAAATATAACAAGGGTCCCAAATGGCCTGCATCGCTCACCTGGTATTGATCTCACAATTGTAACCTTAAAAGTGGAATTTAATAAAGCAACAGGCAAAATATCAGTGTCTTGACTCAAAATCATTCAAAAGAACCTGTTAAAAGATTTAAACATATTTGACCCCAATGACCTTGAAAGTCAAACAAGCACATTAAGTTGAACAAACTCTATAGCCCTTCATCCAAGAATGCAACTTGCCAAATATCACCACCCTATATCTTTTTATTACCTGAAGGACCATGGTGAGCTTATGCCATACCGCAGCGTCCGTCGTCCGTCCGTCAACTTTTCCTTTAAAACGCAACTTGCCATGAACGACTGAGCAGATTTTGACCAAATTTGGTCAGAAGCATCCTTGGGGAAAGGGTTTTTTTTTTTGTATAAATGGCGGGTCTGGCCCCCCTGGGGGCTGAGAGGCGAGGCCCAATAGGGGAAATATAACAAATTCTTTAAAATCCTTCTTCTTCTGTAGGAATAAAAGGATTTGTTCCATATTTGGTCTTAAGCATCCTTGGGGAAAGGGGAACCAATTTTGTATAAACCGTGGATCTGGCCCCCCAGGGGGTGAGGGGCTGGGCCCAATAAGGGAAACATTGCAAATTATTCTTTAAAATCCTTCTTCTTCTGTAGGAATGAAAGGATTTGTTCCATATTTGGTCTGAAGCATCTTTGGATGAAGAGGAACCAATTTTGTATCAACCGTGAGTCTGGCCCCCAGGCGCCTGAGAAGCGGGGCCCAATAGAGGAAACATAGCAAATTATTCTTTAAAATCCTTCTTCATCTGTAGGAATGAAAGGATTTGGTCCATATTTGGTGTGGAGTATCCTTGGGTGAAGGGGAACCTAATTTGTATAAACCGTGGGTCTGGCCCCTCAAGGGCCTGAGGGGCGAGGCCCAAAAGGGAAA
>NW_018476027.1:0-1070 GCF_002113885.1 Mizuhopecten yessoensis | reverse complement strand
TCTGATATTTTCTATACATGTTTTGGTGTCTACTGTTTTAATTATGCTGATGTCTACTGCACACGTTCTGATGTCTACTTTACACGAACTGATGTCGACGGTACAGGTTCTAATATCTACTATATACGTTCTGGTGTCTACTTTTTTAATTGCTCTGATATCTACTATACACCACGTTCTGGTGTATACTATACATGTACAGGTTCTAATATCTACTATATACGTTCTGGTGTCTGCTTTTTTAATTGCTCTGATATCTACTATACACGTTCTGGTGTCTACAGTTTTAAATGTTCTGATGTCTACAGTACCTGTGATGGTGTCTACTTTACACGTTCTGTTGTCTACTGTACACGTTATGGTGTCTGCTTTACACGTTATGGTGTCTACTATACACGTCCTGATGTCTACTGTACATGTTCTGATATTTTCTATACATGTTCTGGTGTCTACTGTTTTAATTATGCTGATGTCTACTGCACACGTTCTGATGTCTACGGTACACGAATTGATGTCGACGGTACAGGTTCTAATATCTTCTATATACGTTCTGGTGTCTACTTTTTTAATTGCTCTGATATCTACTATACACCACGTTCTGGTGTATACTATACATGTTGTTATGGCTACTATACACGTTCTGGTTTCTACTGTACAATATCTGATATTTACTATACAAGTTCTGGTGTTTACTGTTTTAAATGTTCTGATGTCTACAGTACCTGTTATGGTGTCTACTTTACACGTTCTGTTGTCTACTGTACACGTTATGGTGTCTACTTTACACGTTATGGTGTCTACTATACACGTCCTGATGTCTACTGTACATGTTCTGATATTTTCTATACATGTTTTGGTGTCTACTGTTTTCATTATTCTGATGCCTACTGTTCATGCTCTTATGTCTACTATACATGTTCTGATATTTTCTATACATGTTTTGGTGTCTACTGTTTTAATTATTCTGATGTCTACTGCACACGTTCTGATGTCTACTGTACACGAACTGATGTCGACGTTACAGTTTCTGATATCTACTATATACGTTCTGGTGTCTACTTTTTTAATTG
>NW_018476026.1:0-1069 GCF_002113885.1 Mizuhopecten yessoensis | reverse complement strand
TTAACATAGCTGGAAATAGTCCCTTTATAAAAAAGCCTAAATATATCACAATCGCCAAAAATCATGATACCGGGTAATATGCATACTTCAAACATGATTTCTCACCCGGGTTATAAAACATGATTTCTTACCCGGGTGAGAAATCGTGTCGGGTGAGAAATCGTGCCGTAACAACGTATCAACAAACACTGAAAGATGAATTGATTCCTTTATATGTAGAAACAGTGACTGATTGCAGCTTTCCCCACATTTTAAAACATGTATGATGGTCTACAAGATAGTGTGGTGCAAAGAATTTCTCCAAGATGTAGCACGGGGAACATGTTTGAATGCAAAACGTTTGAACGGAACCTTATTGTACGAAAATAAACATTGATCCAATGCATTCATCCTAAAATCGTGTTGGAAAGACTCTGAGAATAGGCGGGAGAAACCCGACGAAAGATTATTTACACACAATAATATGTTATTACAAGAGAAATGGCACAATACATTGAAGTAAACTGTACCACAGCATCTTATACCCTACAGCAACTTATATAAAGTAGCTTTATAAGAATGTTGTATAATCTTACGTCCTACCTTAGTTTGTCAGACTAGGATGTAGATTCATATCACTTCGTAGCTTGCCTGACATACACAAATCCAAATCAGCTCTGTAATCAACAACCCATCCACACGTCGTAAACTTGTCATGGGCCTAATGGCATATATCGGAACTAACGTAATATATGAATATAAATTTATGCTGAATGCATGACTAACTGTGCTCTAATATATTGAGTAATTTGAACCGTGGATCTGTTGTCTGCATGTCCTATAATCAATACCAAAGTTAAAAGAGAGAAAGAAAAAAAGCTAGCAATGGATATTTCTACAGAAAAACCGTGTTTTGTCGAACTCTCAACTAATCAATAACACTTGTCACACATGTTTATTGACGTATTTTATTTCCGTTTCATTTAACCGATGACATTGATTATCACTATATTACACCGTAAACGTAGCAGTTAAAGAATTTGAGATTACCTGTGGGTCTTATTATGTTTATATTACAAATATGAATAAA
>NW_018476025.1:0-1069 GCF_002113885.1 Mizuhopecten yessoensis | reverse complement strand
GCCCATATATACTAAACTGGAGTTACTATACACCGAAACGGGCTGAA
The DNA here is from genome assembly GCF_002113885.1 of Mizuhopecten yessoensis. Classification (NCBI taxonomy): domain Eukaryota; kingdom Metazoa; phylum Mollusca; class Bivalvia; order Pectinida; family Pectinidae; genus Mizuhopecten; species Mizuhopecten yessoensis. The sequence goes on along the minus strand of NW_018476025.1, from coordinate 1,022 downwards.
CACCATTATGCGTTAGAAGAGAGATCCGTAAATTGGCAATGTCCTATACAATAAAAACAATATGCCACCAATTATTTGGAAACAAGTCTGGATATATAATTTAAGGAATTGCAAATTATGCGAAACTCTTTTTTACCATCAACTTTTAAAGCATGAAATGATCTTGATGAACATATTAAATCATCTGAAACCTTAACCATTTTTAAATCGAGAATTAAAAAAAGTATCAATAAAAACGAAAATAAACTTAAACCACATTTCCTTACTTTTGGAACACGTAAATCTAACATATAACTTCGTCGTTCAAGAATTCGTGCAAGTTCTCTAGACTATGTTTTATTTAGAGCAAATTTAATGAATACTCCTGCATGTAGTTGTGGGCATCCCTGTGAGAATTCGAACCATTTCTTGACATATTAGGTCAATGTCACGGTACCCTGGTCAAGTAAGTATTGATCTTATACTGAACGAAGATATTAATCTAAGAAATAATGATAACTCAAATATTGCAAGAATAATTCAACTCTACATAACCAGAACTCGAAGGTTTAGATAGTTGCATCACCTACACTTCCACTTCTTCTCACTCTTTCTTCTGTCCTCTTTGTCTTACGAGATATATATCATGATAAGTAAATTCATAATGAATATGTATTATGTGTATAATTTGTTATTATTTACTTACTGCCTATTATTTTTTATGACATGCACTTTTCATTATACACATGAATCAATTTCTCCAACCCATAAACAACTGTTATCGGAATACCGTACACAGCTAACGGGCAAGCGGAAACGGATTTTAACAGCAAAGAAGGAATGACATATATATACATGTTTAATGGATCGGGTTTTCTGAAAATCCTCGTAAACGCCCTGCCGTGTAGGTATTTGTTTTCATCTCGTGTATATTATCAGTACATAATTATTTGTGTTAAAAGGGAAAAACAGTCAACTGTGTCCAATATGTTTTCGAAAAATATCTCAATCTCTTCTTGCCCCCCCCCCCCCCCCCCCCCCCC
>NW_018476024.1:0-1069 GCF_002113885.1 Mizuhopecten yessoensis | reverse complement strand
GGTTTTGTAAGACGAAAGTTAACCTGCGGCCCATTTAACTTACTTTATAATGGTTTTGTAGGACAAGAGTAAACCAGGGCTGATACATATTACCTTATAATGATTCTGTAAGATAGGATGATAACCTGGGGCCCATTCTACTTACTTTATAATAGTTTTGATGGCTGGTCTTTTCCTGTACAACAGAAAATTACTTCATATCATAGTCAATAAAATCAAATACAACAGCCACATATAATCTTTTACATTAAATATTTCAAATTTTCCCTTCTGAAAGTTCCTGATTACAAATATAAATAAACTGTTATGTTAAGCCTGTCAATAATGCCTACCCAAAATAGCTTTGTTATATCACATGTTAAATAATACTGTAGAATATCTAATTCTCCACATTGTGACATACCTTCATGATGTAACCAGCATCAAACCTGGATGTATTTGATATTCAAAGTCAAACTATAAACTATAATATCGCACATATATGCACCTCAAAAACATAACAGGTAAAATTAATTGTTTTTTTTAGAAAATTCAATATCAAGTCATCACCCATCCATGAATTATACAATCACATGACTATAGTCTATAATTTAAATCACAATAAACCTTCCGAGTAACCCTGATTATAACAGTCCCCCGTAAGCTACTTACGGCTGTAATCTCCGGTACTCCGCCGGCGTCATCTTACTTATGGCCCCTGTAGGTTGCTCCTCTTTTATTTCGCTGCTTTCATCTTTCTCATCTCTATTGATGAACTGCTTTCTGAACCTCCTAAACTTCTTATTCTTGGCATCTCTTAATGCTTAGGAATAAAAATCAGTTATATTGTAAGGGAAGTAAGAAAGGCAGCAAAACTTACCTAATTAAAGATAAATACTGTCAAATTATAATTAAGATTTGCTGTGAAATTAGTGGAATTTACATAATACAATACACATGTATTGATAAAAACTTATTTAAGTTTAACATACATGATGCATGTTCAGACTTTAACACTTCACCAAGGAAGGCTACTTTCAATTTTAATTTCAACAAATTTTATTGACAATATAAGCAATAGTCAATAGGA
>NW_018476023.1:0-1069 GCF_002113885.1 Mizuhopecten yessoensis | reverse complement strand
AATTCTATACAGTATGACTGGTTATATCTATCTTAACTCGGTGGTTTGACGTATTACCTCGATCAATTATATACAATTAGACCGGTAGTCTCTATCTTTACTCGGTAGTGTGGCGTATAACCGCGATCAATTATATAAAGTGTGACCGATAGTCTCTATCTTTACTCGGTAGTGTGACGTATTACCTCGATCAATAACATACAGTGTGACCGGTAATCTCTATCTTTACTCGGTAGTGTGACGTATAACCTCGATCAATTATATACAGTGTGACCGATAGTCTCTATCTTTACTCGGTAGTGTGACGCATTACCTCGATCAATAACATACAGTGTGACCGGTAGTCTCTATCTTTACTCGGTAGTGTGACGTGTAACCTCGATCAATTATATACAGTGTGACGGTAGTCTCTATCTTTACTCGGTAGTGTGAGGTATAACCTCGATCAATCCATACCGTGTGACCGGTATTCTCTATCTTAACTCGGTGGTGTGACGTATTACCTCGATCAATTATATACAGTGTGACCGGTAGTCTCTATCTTTACTCGGTGGTGTGACGTATTACCTCGATCAATTATATACAATTAGACCGGTAGTCTCTATCTTTACTCGGTAGTGTGACGTATAACCTCGATCAATTATATACAGTGTGACCGTTAGTCTCTATCTTTACTCGGTGGTTTGACGTATTCCCTCGATCAATTATATACAGTGTGACCGTTAGTCTCTATCTTTACTCGGTGGTTTGACGTATTCCCTCGATCAATTATATACAGTGTGACCGTTAGTCTCTATCTTTACTCGGTAGTGTGACGTATAACCCCGATCAATTATATACAGTGTGACCGATAGTCACTATCTTTACTCGGTAGTGTGACGTATAGCCTCGATCAATTATATACAGTGTGACCGTTAGTCTCTATCTTTACTCGGTAGTGTGACGTATAAACTCGATAAATTATATACAGTGTGACCGGTAGTCTCTATCTTTACTCGGTAGTTAGATGTATCATATCGATCACTTATATACAGTGTGACCGGTAGTCTCTATCTTTACTCGGTAATGT
>NW_018476022.1:0-1069 GCF_002113885.1 Mizuhopecten yessoensis | reverse complement strand
CAGTATGGTTATCAAGGTATCCAGTATCCATACCGACAACAGTATTGTTAAAAAGGTATCCAGTATCCATACCGACAAAAGTATGGTTATAAAGGTATCCGGTATCCAAACCGACAACAGTATGGTTATAAAAGTATCCAGTATCCATACCGACAACAGCATGGTTATAAAGGTATCCGGTATCCATAGCTATAACAGCATGGTTATAAAGGTATCCAGTGTACATAGCGACCAGAGCATGGTTATTAAGGTATCCAGTGTACATAGCGACCACAGCATGGTTATTAAGGTAGCCAGTGTCCATAGCGATAACAGCATGGTTATAAAGGTATCCAGTGTACATAGAGACCACAGTATGGTTATTAAAGTATCCAGTATCCATACCGACAACAGTATGGTTATAAAGGTATCCAGTATCCATACCGACAAAAGTATGGTTATAAAGGTATCCGGTATCCAACCCGAAAACAGTATGGTTATAAAAGTATCCAGTCCCCATACCGACAACAGCATGGTTATAAAGGAATTCTGTATCCATACCGACAACAGTATGGTTATTAAAGTATCCAGTATCCATACCCACAACAGTATGGTTATAAAGGTATCCAGTATCCATACCGACAACAGCATGGTTATAAAGGTATCCGANCAGAGTACATAGCGACCACAGCATGGTTATTAAGGTAGCCAGTGTCCATAGCGATAACAGCATGGTTATAAAGGTATCCAGTGTACATAGCGACCACAGCATGGTTATTAAGGTATCCATTGTCCATAGCGACAACAGCATGGTTATTAAGGTATCCAATGTACATAGCGACCACATCATGGTTATTAAGGTATCCAGTATCCATAGCGAACACAGCATGGTTTTTAAGGTACTCAGTGTCCATAGCGATAACAGCATGGTTATAAAGGTATCCAGTGTACATAGAGACCACAGCATGGTTATTAAGGTACTCAGTGTCCATAGCGATAACAGCTTGGTTATAAAAGTATCCAGTGTGCAATGGTTATAAAGGTTTAAAGAGTTTATTTGACCATAGTTACAACAGTAGGGTGTTATATC
>NW_018476021.1:0-1068 GCF_002113885.1 Mizuhopecten yessoensis | reverse complement strand
GGTATTGGACCGCATTAGAACAAGTAACATGAAGGTACCCAAAGTAGAACACTTTTTTTAAGAAATCATAAAAATATTATTAATGTTCATATTTCCTATTTAATTTCTGGAACATCAAATGTTCTTTTATAATGAAACAATAAACACCCATTTATTTTATTTGGTATCACCAGCACGCGTGTCTTTTATATGAATTCATTTAGTTGAGTCATGTTTACGTTAGCTTTTCAGGTAACCATCATATTGCCGTCATATTTTTCGTTTTAGAAAATAATTTACAACATTTAAACATTTAAAATATTTTTTCTTCAATTTAAGAAAGTTCAGACACTTTCTGATAACTTTCAGTAAATTATAATTAAAAAATTGATTTGAAAAATAATTCTTATTTATATTTACGCGTTGCATCGTACCATTTCCTTGGTATTATTTTCAGTTCATTTTTTTTTTCATTATTTCCTTGAGCTAAAAAGCAATATACAAGAGGTAGGCAAAAAAACATTTGCTCCAATTCCTTAAAACTATAAAAAAAAAAATATTGATATAGAATAGATACCATATATTTGTATAACAAAATATTAATGTTGCATTTTTTAGGAGTATATGAAAAGTGCTCCGTTTTGGGTACCCTCACGATATAGCTATGTTTATATTCCAAATCAAGCATTAAGCCTCCCTTCATCATAGAATATGACCTTGGGACGGTTAAAAATCTTATTAGGGTTTGATTTGATAGACAAATTTAGGATAGTAATCAATTATCTTTTCTCCAATTATTACGTCTTTGGCACACTACTAAAAGCTTCCGTAGTACAAGTTCAACGAATTCAACTGTCAGTAAAGTTTGGCTTCCTCTTCTCAACAAATGCATTCATCCCTTCATCCTGTCGTTCTGTAAAATACAATAATTACACATGTATAACAGTTACAATAAGGTACATGACAAGAAACTTTAATGAATAGATTGTCACAAGTTCAAGTCACAAAGTCACAAAGCAATTGTTACCGTTTAGAATTTAGACTTCAAATCTGAGATACATCTGATGTGATACAATGCAGACACTCAAT
>NW_018476020.1:0-1068 GCF_002113885.1 Mizuhopecten yessoensis | reverse complement strand
TTACTGTCTACTCTCCCTACAGATTTACTGTCTACTCTCTCTACAGATTTACCGTCTATTCTCTCTACAGATTAATAATATATATAACTGTCTATACTCTCTACATATTTACTGTCTACCTTATCTACATATTTACTGTCTACCCTCTCTACAGATTTACTGTCTACCCTCTCTACAGATATAATGTCTACTCTCGCTCTACAGATCTTCTGTCTATTCTCTCTACAGATTTACTATTTAACCTCTATACATATTTACTGTCTACCCTCTCTACAGATTTAGTGTCTAACCTTTCTACAGATTTACTGTCTACTCTCTCTACAGATATAATGTCTACCCTCTCTACAGATTTACTGTCTACTCTCTCTACAGATTTACTGTCTACTCTCTCTACAGATTAACTGTCTAACCTTTCTACAGATTTACTGTCTACTCTCTCTACAGATATAATGTCTACCCTCTCTACAGATTTACTGTCTACCCTCTCTACAGATTTACAGATTTACTGTCTACCCTCTCTACAGATTTACTGTCTACACTCTCTACAGATTTACTGTCTACTCTCGCTCTACAGATCTTCTGTCTATTCTCTCTACAGATTTACTATCTAACCTCTCTACATATTTACTGTCTACGCTCTCTACAGATTTACTGTTTACCCCCTCTACAGATATAATGTCTAACCTCTCTACAGATTTACTTTTTACTCTCTCTCTACAGATTTACTGTCTACTCTCTCTCTACATATATAATGTCTACTGTCTATTCTCTCTACAGATTTACTATCTAACCTCTCTACATATTTACTGTCTACCCTCTCTACAGATTTAGTGTCTAACCTTTCTACAGATTTACTGTCTACTCTCTCTACAGATATAATGTCTAACCTCTCTACAGATTTACTGTCTACCCTCTCTAAAGATTTACTGTCTACTCTCTCTACAGATTTACTGTCTACTCTCTCTACAGATTTACTGTCTAACCTTTCTACAGATATACTTCTACTCTCTACATAGTTACTGTCTACCACTGGTGGACCCTTACCGTGTATTTTTTTCATTTTTTCGT
>NW_018476019.1:0-1068 GCF_002113885.1 Mizuhopecten yessoensis | reverse complement strand
GTTTCTACTCTTGTGTGTTGACGCTGTTGTATATTTTGTTCCTTTCCTTGTGTGTTGACACTGTTGTATATTTGGTTTCTATTCTTGTTTGTTGACGCTGTTGTATATTTGGTTTCTATACTTGTGTGTTGACGCTGTTGTATGTTTGGTTTCTATTCTTGTGTCTAGACACTGTTGTATATTTTGTTTCTATTCTTGTGTGTTGACACTGTTGTATATTTTGTTCCTTTTCTTGTGTGATGACACTGTTGTATATTTGGTATCTATTCTTGTGTGTTGACTCTGTTGTATATTTTGTTTCTTCTCTTGTGTGTAGACTCTGTTGTATATTTTGTTCCTTTCCTTGTGTGTTGAAACTGTTGTATATTTGGTTTCTATACTTGTGCGTTGACGCTGTTGTATGTTTGGTTTCTATTCTTGTTTGTTGACGCGGTTGTATATTTGGTTTCTATACTTGTGTGTTGACGCTGTTGTATATTTGGTTCCTATTCTTGTGTGTTGACGCTGTTGTATATTTTGTTTCTATTATTTTGTGTTGACAATGTTGTATATTTTGTTTCTTCTCTTGTGTGTAGACACTGTTGTATCTTTTTGTTCTATTCTTGTGTGTTGACACTGTTATATATTTGGTTTCTATTCTTGTGTGTTGACTCTGTTGTATATTTTGTTCTNTGTTGACACTGTTGTATATTTTGTTTCTATTCTTGTGTGTTGACACTGTTGTATATTTTGTTTCTATTCTTGTGTGTTGACACTGTTGTATATTTTGTTTCTATTCTTGTGTGTTGACACTGTTGTATATTTTGTTTCTATTCTTGTGTGTTGACAATGTTGCATATTTTGTTTCTATTCTTGTGTGTTGACACTGTTGTATATTTGGTTTCTATTCTTGTGTGTTGACACTGTTGTACATTTTGTTTCTATTCTTGTGTGTTGACACTGTTGTATATTTGGTTTCTATTCTTGTGTGTTGACGCTGTTGTATATTTGGTTTCTATTCTTGTTTGTAGACACTGTTGTATTTTTGGTTTCTAATCTTGTGTGTTGACGCTGTTGTATATTTGGTTT
>NW_018476018.1:0-1067 GCF_002113885.1 Mizuhopecten yessoensis | reverse complement strand
CAGGACAGGAAGAAAGTACATTTTAATGAGTGGCTGTGAACTTTGTCTGACTAATGAATTAATCTTAGATACAAGTAGTTGATAAAATATCTAGGGTCGACAGTAAAATCTAGGGTAGGACGGGATACCTGAAACACATTTTTCTTCTTCTTATTTTTTGGCCTTAGCACTGGCTATTAAGGGAGATCAACTGGCATGGGGCCCTAATGCAAAGTGTTAATGAAAACCCTGACAATCATAAAAGGATCATTATAAAATCTTGTCCTGAACTACAATGTAGATGGTGGTGTGGAAACATTAGCACATAGATACACCTACACATTCTAATTTAGATTGCGAGGATGTATCCCCAGGGGGTTGTGATGTTCAGGCAGGTATCTACATGACACTGTGGTACACTTGATTCCCAGTCTAATAACAGTTTGATCTTCATTCCCTTTACTGATACATGTGACACATCAGATACTGTAGTACTGACAGTATAATATTGAACATTTTAAGAATTGAAGTTATGAAAAGGTTAGGTTGGGATTAGACTTTTTTCCCTTGGCCTTCACTGGAAGTTATACATTGTACCAACTGACAGCAGTTTGAATCACAGCTACTTAACAGAACAAAACATCATGCCAAATTTAGTTCAAATTAATTGAATTTGTTAAAAGTATGGATTTCTGATATTTGTATTCCAATGAGATGAGAAGCTATATAATGATGATAAATGCTGTGATGGGAATGATAATCTAATGGCTGTTGTCACCTACCGGCTCCACCACATGGGTCAACTGTAAAAAGCAAAATTTTTACTACAAACTTTTGTTCTAAGGAAAGATGACTACCATTTTTACTACAAAATTTGTATTCCAAGGAAAGATACACTACCACACTTCATCTGTAAAAGAGAGATGAATTGTTTACATGCTGTCTCAAGGGAGATAACTCCTTCTGTGTACGTTTCTTGGATAGATAAATTGAAACTACAGAATTCTTGTTTTTCCCCCAATGATCTCCACTTTACCTATATGTCTATAATTGTAAGTTTCAATCTCCAGGAGAGAATTAAGAATTAT
>NW_018476017.1:0-1067 GCF_002113885.1 Mizuhopecten yessoensis | reverse complement strand
AATCATCGGGCGACTTACGTTGTAAAAGAAAATGACAATTATAGTAAATGCTCAATTCAATAAGCATGGTCGAGGTCTTCGGTATTTTTTTATTTTTTATTCTATTTGTAATATATTTTTGCGATTTTGTGTTGATATACATTACGCATTTACAAGTTACAGTTGGACTTTTACTTTTATCTATTCTTCTGAATAAACCTCCAAAAATGACTGATTAATATTAGTGTTTTCTATATAGCACAGGTTCATCAACACCAAGATATACATACAACCTAGGAGACTGGTTATGTCTTGCTAACCACCCATATATCCGTAGGGACGATGCTATTTAGGTTCAGGTAATGATTTAACGCCCATTTTCTAAATTGAAAATGAAAATGAACAAGGAAGTTTAATTATGTTCGCTTCGTATAGTCTACAATTTAAATATAGCACCAATGGGTTTTTTCAATCAAAAACCGGTTTGCCGTCTGTCAACTGTCTTTAGGTCTATTTACTGTTCATACAGTGCCTTACCTAACTGTATTCAGAGCGTACCACATAGTGACATGTTATTAGCATGTTTACATTCAACTTAGAATTGTAAAGGCGATCGGTAAAGTCACATTATAGAAGATATATGTGCTAGTCATAGGCTAATAGATTGTATTTGTCTTCTGCATAAAAAAATGTATGTATGAAATATGCATAGGCCATTAAAGTGTATTTGTCTGTTTAGCAAAAGATTTAGTGACAATACAAATGATGTACAACTCCTTTGCAAAAAGAGTATCTTAACTTAATCAGTGATGGATGATACGCAATCAGAAATATTTCTTAAATGATATAAGAAAACAAAGACTCGGTCACGGTATGTTACCAGAAACATTGCTTGAGGTCTACCAACATCAATATTAGATGACATAATTTTTCTACATCCCTCTTTGTTGACTCATTATCACGTAGAGGAGGTCATTTGTGATATGGACTCTGTGTTTTTATTTTTAGAAACATCAGGTCAATATTCACTTCACGACGTCACCTTAATTTTATCGCCACAATGTTTTCTGCCAAATGCGGTACCTTTC
>NW_018476016.1:0-1067 GCF_002113885.1 Mizuhopecten yessoensis | reverse complement strand
CCCTAGGCCTTTCGGTTATTAAGAAGAAGTCGTTTAAAGTAATATTGACACCGGACGACGGACGACGGACGACGGAAGACAGACGACGGACGACGGACGCCGCACCACGGTATAAGCTCACCTGGCACAAAAACCAAAAGGCCTAGGGTGATGATATTTGGCCAGTAACATGCTGGGAGGAAGGGCTATCAAGTTTGTTCAAATGAATGACCTTGACTTATATTCAAGGTCACAGGGGTCAAATATGTTTAAAACCTTTGAATGACTTCTTCTTAACAAGCAAAAAGCCAAGGGTGATGATATTTGGCCATTAACATGCTGGTATGAAGGGCTACCAAGTTTGTTCAAATGAATGACCTTCGCCCATGCTCAAGGTTACAGTGGTCAATATATGTTTAAATATTTAACTGATTTGTTCTGTATAACCAAAAGGTCCAGGGTAATGATATTTTTCTAGAAGCATGCTGGGTTTGAAGACTATAAACTCTGTTCAACCTAATGTCCTTGTTCGACATTCAAGGTCACAGGCGTCATATGTTTAAATCTTTTAATAAGTTTGTATGAATCAAACACTGATATTCTGCCTGTAGTTGTATTTTAGTCCACTTTTAAGATTACAAGTGTGAGATTAAAACCAGGTGAGCGATTCAGGCCCACTGGGCTTCTTGTTCTGATTTGGCCATACAGTCAGAATGAAGGAAAGACAAATATCATGGTTCATGAACTTCAGATACACTTTTAAGCTCCTCTGGTACAAACTGTCATAATCTTATGGTATAGTGAAGTGTCTGTCATAAGTCTGTCTGTCAACTTTTTCTTTAAATTACTTTTTTAAATTGAAAATCACAGGGCCCTTATATTTGGTCAGCAAGTACCTGGGATAAATACCTTGACATTCTTTCTCATCACAGGTGTCAAAAACAGACATCAGTTTCTTAAAAACTGGTCTTGAGTCATGATATTTCATGATGATCATATTTTATTCAGTATTCCTTTGCATTGCTTCGTTTTTTTTTTTTTTGTTTTTTTTTTTAAATTGTTCCATCAGATATATGTACATGTATGTA
>NW_018476015.1:0-1067 GCF_002113885.1 Mizuhopecten yessoensis | reverse complement strand
TAAGAGTCTAAAGAAGAGCATTTGTATCCTGTACAAGGATCAATTGATAAAATGTTGAATAAAAGTCTCAGACGAAATATGGCTTACAGATAATTAGGCTTTTTAGTTTATATCATATTGCACTTTGTCTAACATTTGTATGAAATCTATTGTCATTACTCTATTTTAATATCTGCTGCAAAAATGACACGTTGATTACTGTTGTAGCCCACTTGTAAAGATTTAAACCTTCGCCATATGACGAGAAATCATAGTCAAAACTTCAAAATATTTGTATACAAAAATATTTTATTTTGCAAAATTATTTGTTCAAATTCCACAACATAAATGAGATCACAAATCTCACAAGTAAGGTATCACACAACATATGTAACAGTAAACAGGTTAGGTAAACTTTGGATTTGTTTAGGGGTTCTGGATGGTGTTAACTGATGCACGCGCTTTGTTGTATTTCAGCTTCTTTCGATCACTGAATTATACAACTCTTTGTGCTCTTTCACCTTCCGCCATCCAGATATGTGTGTAATCACAGCTTTCAATATTCTGTAAAATAAAAAATAAAACAATAGAATTCATGTTCAATGCTATTTATGTGTATAATCATACCATGAGAACAATTCATGACCTAGAAATATTAAATAATATTAATCATGAACGTTTCATGAATATATCAGCAAGCAAGGAAAACAGTAAACAGATAGGTCTCCAGGAACGTTAATTAATATTATGCATGGTCATAGTTATATGCACCTGTCAAAAAAAGAGAAAGAACTGATTTTTTATGTTCAGTGAGAGTTTGATACATTTACTTTCGACAACAGTTACATGAATCCATCATCTTAGACTCTCAGGATGATTTAAAATTATGCTCATGATTAAAATTTAAAATTATATATGCCAATGAAGTCAGTCCATGCAGTACTTACGTCTAACAGTGGGGTATGTAGGGTATTCGGGATATCTCCGTGGGAATTGGGGATAAAGTGGGTACAGTCCTGGGTAACGGACACTACTGTCATATTCTACAGAAAATAAAGAACATATTAATATTAGAGTATAGTACACTA
>NW_018476014.1:0-1067 GCF_002113885.1 Mizuhopecten yessoensis | reverse complement strand
CTCCTGGTCTCTCGAAGAGGTCCCACTAAATCCATTCCCCACATAAAAAGGCTTTGTTTTTTACAGGTATGGGATGAAGTGTAGAAGGTGTCTTTGCCAAGTGGTTTTGTCTTTGACATCGATCACATTCTCTGACATGCTGTTCCACATCTTTTCCGAGAGAAGCCCAGAAGTAACGTGTCTTAACCTTTTCCCATGTTCTGTTGACTCCCTGATGTCCAGCAAATGGATCTTCATGACAAGCTTTAAGAATAGCGTTAACTTCATCCTTCTTCACAACTCTGAGAGCTCCATGTTTTTTGTGTTGGTAGAAGAGGGTTCCATCTTGTAGTAAAAATGGTTTTACTTTTTTATTGAAGTTAGCCTTTGTGTTAGATTCCTGTAAAAAAAATAAAAAAAAATGAATTAATTTCTTTTTGTAATGAATTGCTAAGAACTAACAATAATCAATAAAAATGTGTTATGATGAGGAGGAAGAGGGGAAAAGGAGGGGGGAGGGGAGAAAAATTGTGATGCAGTTTTTAACAATAAAAGTGCTGATGATGACGATGAAGTTGAAACTGATGATTGTTGTTGAAGTTGATGATGATTGATGTTGAAATTGATGATGATGATAATAAAGATAGATAGATGATGATGATGATGAGGAGGATTGTTNTGATGATGATGATGATGATGATGATGATGATGATGATGATGATGATGATGATGATGATGATGATGATGATCCATGTGATGAGAAAGAGGGAAAGGGAAAAGAAGAGAGGGAAGAATCAGTCTGATGTAAATCATGTTGCTGTTGATGATTATGATGAAAGAAAGAAATAAGATTTTCTTATCTAAATGAAGGAAAAACAAATTATACGGCTATAGATACCAACATGTCTGATATAAATGAAGGACAGGGAACAATTCCTATGGCTATAGAAATCAGCTTGTTTGACATAAGAAAGGGGAATAAACAAGAAAAGGAAATACAGACCCAACAGCTATAGAGATCAACTTGATTGACTATAATGATAGGGGGATACAAATCCTACAGCTATAGAATCAGCTTCTGTGAATAA
>NW_018476013.1:0-1067 GCF_002113885.1 Mizuhopecten yessoensis | reverse complement strand
TCTATAATGTAAGGGGTCAGTGTTAATCAGTTGTAAAGTGTAAGGAGTCAGTGTTAGTTAGTTATAGATGTAATGGGTCAGTGCTAATCAGTTGTAAAATGTAAGGGGTCAGTGTTAGTTAGTTATAAATGTAAGGGGTCAGTCTTAAGTACTTGTAAAATGTAAGCAGTCAATGTTAGTCAGTTGTAAAATGTAAGGGATCAGTGTTAGTTAGTTATAATGTCAGGGGTCTGTGTTAGTCGGTTGTAAAATGTAAGCGGTCAGTGTTAGTTAGTTGTAAAATGTAAGGGGTCAGTGTTAGTAATTTGTAAATTGTAAGGGGTCAGTGTTAGTCGGTTGTAAAATGTAAGGGGTCAGTGTTAGTTAGTTGTAAAATGTAAGGGGACAGTGTTAGTTAGTTATAAATGTAAGGGGTCAGTCTTAAGGAGTTGTAAAATGTAAGCAGTCAATGTTAGTCAGTTGTAAAATGTAAGGGATCAGCGTTAGTTAGTTGTAAATTGTAAGGGGTCAGTGTTAGTCAGTTGTAAAATGTAAGGGATCAGTGTTAGTTAGTTATAATGTCAGGGGTCAGTGTTAGTCGGTTGTAAAATGTAAGGGATCAGCGTTAGTTAGTTGTAAAATGTAAGGGGTCAGTGTTAGTCGGTTGTAAAATGTAAGGGGTCAGTGTTAGTTAGTTGTGAAATGAAAGGGGTCAGTGTTAGTCCATTGTAACAGNTGTAAGGGGTCATTGTTAGTTAGTAGTAAAATGTAAGTGGTCAGTGTTAGTCAGTTGTTAAATGTAAGGGACCAGTGTTAGTTGTAAAATGTAAGGGGACAGTGTTAGTCAGTTGTAAAATGTAAAGGGTTAGAAGTAGTTACTTCTAAAATGTAAGGGGTCAGTGTTAGTTAGTTATAAATGTAAGGGGTCAGTGTTAGTCAGTTGTAAAATGTAAGGGGTCAGTGTTAGTTAGTTGTAAAATGTAAGGGGTCAGTGTTAGTCAGTTGTAACATGTAAGGGGTCATTATTAGTTAGTAGTAAAAGTTAAGGGGTCAGTGTTAGTCAGTTGTAAAATGTAAGGGACCAGTGT
>NW_018476012.1:0-1067 GCF_002113885.1 Mizuhopecten yessoensis | reverse complement strand
AGTTACAATTCAATATAACAAATATAAGGTACAACATAACATTGGCCAAACACCATTCCAATCGGATCGGATCGTGACCCCAAAAAAACTCAGACAATAAAAGCGAGTCTCTGACGTCAATCTTAAACTTCTATTCCATCACCGAACACAACCGACATTCTTCTCTTTGAACGGCGCAACGAATCTGCAATGAAATAAACGAATAACAACATTCCATATAAACGTAATGCACAATCTGTCCGTTCTCCACTGCAGAATATGTTGTCATGCATTGTAGTTTTGGAATAAAGGAAAATTAAATTAAAAATATAAGTATGTAATTAATTAATCAAAATCAAAACAATCTATCCCATTTTTTTTTTTTATTTGGGAAATACCCTAGCTAGCGAGAACGAGTTAACTTACCTAGTCAGGGAGGAGTAGCTAGTGAGGTACCAGCTTAGCAAGGGACATGGTACCTAGAGAGGGATATAGTACCAGCTTAGGGAGGGACATGGTACTTAGAGAGGGTTAAAGTACCAACTTAGGGAGGGACATGGTACTTAGAGAGGGTTATAGTACCAACTTAGGGAGGGACATGGTACATAGAGAGGGATATAGTACCAACTTAGGGTGGGACATGCTATCTAGAGACGGATATAGTACCAACTTAGGGAGGGACGTGGTACATAGAGAGGGAGGGACATGCTACCTAGAGAGGGATATAGTACCAACTTAGGGTGGGACATGCTATCTAGAGACGGATATAGTACCAACTTAGGGAGGGACATGGTACCTAGAGAGGGATATAGTACCAACTTAGGGAGGGACGTGGTACATAGAGAGGGATATAGTACCAACTTAGGGAGGGACATTGTACTTAGAGAGGGTTATAGTACCAACTTAGGGAGGGACATGGTACTTAGAGAGGGTTATAGTACCAACTTAGGGAGGGACATGGTACTTAGAGAGGGATATAGTACCAACTTAGGGAGGGACATGGTACATAGAGAGGGATATAGTTCCAACTTAGGGAGGGACAGGCTACCTAGAGAGGGATATAGTACCAACTTAGGGAGGGACGTGGT
>NW_018476011.1:0-1067 GCF_002113885.1 Mizuhopecten yessoensis | reverse complement strand
CTTCGACTGCCTACTACCTCCGTCGTATAACGTCTGCCTACTTTACACGTTTCATCCAATTTGACTGCCTACTAGCTCCTTCTATTACGACGGACTACTGCCTCTATCTTTTTACGACTGCCCACTAGCTTCATCCTATTTCGACTGCCTACTACCTCCATTCTATAATGACGGTCTACTAGCTCCATCCCATTACGACTGCCTACTCCCTCTATCCTATTACGACGAACAACTGCCTCCATCTTTTTAAGACTGCCAACTAGCTTTATCTTATTTCGACACCCTACTACCTCCTCCTATTACGACTGCCTATTACCACCAAAGTATTCCCTCTGCTTACAATCCAGCCTATAACAACTGCCTACTTCCTCTATATTATTACGACTGCCTACTAACTTTATCCTATTACGACTTCTTACTTTTTCTATCCTATTACGACTGCCTACTTCCTTTATCCTATTACGACAGCCTTCTACATCATCCTATTACGACTTTCTACTACCTCTATAATATCACGACTGCCTTCTGCATTCATCTTATTTCTACTGCCTACTACCTCAATCCTATAATGACCGTCTACTTGTTTCATCCTACATGCATAACGACTTCCTACGTCATCTATCCTATTACGACTGCCAGCTTCCTCCATCCTATAAGGACCGCCTATTACCTCCATCCTATTACATGTACGACAGACTTCTATCTTCATCCTTTTACTACGGCCTACTGACTTTATCCTATGACGACTGCTTACTTCTTCTATCCTATTACGACTGTTGTCTTCCTCTATCCTATTACGACTGCCTTCTTCCTCTATCCTATTACGACTGCCTTTTTTCTTTACCTTATAACGACCGCCCACTACATCCATCCTATTATAACTTCCTACTACCTCTTTAATATCAAGACTGCCTCCTGCTTCCTTCTTAACACGACTGTCTGAAATTTTCCCCCTATTACGACTGCCTACTACCACCATACTATTACGACTGCCTTCTATCCATCCTATAATGACTACCTATTTCCTCTGTCCTGTTACGACGGACTACTGCCTCTATCTTGTTCCG
>NW_018476010.1:0-1067 GCF_002113885.1 Mizuhopecten yessoensis | reverse complement strand
CGCTATATGGTAGGTTATCTCCAGTACAGATCCACCGGTAACCGTTTACATGCGCTATATGGAAGGTTATCTCTAGTACAGATCCACCACTAACCATGTAAATGCACTATATGATAGGTTATCTCCAGTACAGATCCACCAGTAACCATGTACATGCGCTATATGGTAGGTTATCTCCAGTACAGATCCAGCAGTAACCATGTACATGCGCTATATGGTAGTTATATCCAGTACAGATCCATCAGTAACCATGTACATGCGCTATATGGTAGGTTATCTCCTGTACAGATCCACCAGTAACCATATACATGCGCTATATGGTAGGTTATCTACAGTACAGATCCACCAGTAACCATGTACATGCGCTATATGGTAGATTATCCACAGAACAGATCCACCAGTAACCATGTACATGCGCTATGTGGTAGGTTATCTCCAGTACAGATCCACCAGTAACCATGTACATGCGCTATATGGTAAGTTATCTCCAGTACAGATCCACCAGTAACCATGTACATGCGCTATGTGGTAGGTTATCTCCAGTACAGATCCACCAGTAAACATGGACATGCGCTATATGGTACATTTTAGGTTATCTCGAGTACAGATCCACCGGTAACCATGTACATGCGCTATACGGTAGATTATTCCCAGTACAGATGCACCAGTGACCATGTACATGCGCTATATGGTAGGTTATCTTCAGTACAGATCCATCAGTAATCATTTACATGCGCTATACGGTAGGTTATCTCCAGTACAGATCCAACAGTAACCATGCACTTGCGCTATATGGTAGGTTATCCCCAGAACAAATCCACCGGTGACCATGTACATGCGCTNCAGTAACCATGTACATGCGCTATATGGTAGGTTATCTCCAGTACAGATCCACCAGTAACCATGTACATGCGCTATATGGTAGGTTATCTCCAGTACAGATCCAGCAGTAACAATATACATGCGCTATATGGTAGGTTATCTCCAGTACATATCCATCAGTAACCATGTACATGCGATATTGGTAGGTTATTTCCAGTACAGATCCACCAGTAACCATATACATG
>NW_018476009.1:0-1067 GCF_002113885.1 Mizuhopecten yessoensis | reverse complement strand
ATGTTTTTGCTATTAAATGAAATTGAAATGTTTATTTTGACATTAATATTTCAATTGCTTTTAAAACTGTTCATTATCAATATGGAGTCAGCTGATAACACGTAATTGTGGTTGATGTTTTCTTTGAATTGTGAATGAAACGTGATAAATAGAATCTTACATGAGTGTTCATGCCATCTTGAATTCATTAAACTCGGTCAATAATTTGATATGACACTCACTTTAAGGCTCGTGTCTTTAAATAAGCCTAAATTATTTAACTCGTTAAATAAACTCAATATGACATAGACACTCATGTAAAGTCCTCTATCTGTACGTCCAAATCTCGATGGTAGATGTTTTAAGTGGTGTCAGATGCCATTTCAAATTTAATGTAGATTTCAGGTCGTTGCTACCAATCCAAAGACAAGCATTTTATGAATGATGTTTTAAATTCNTTAAATTCTTACTAAACACACATTATATGATCCCTATATTAATTCTGTGTAGGTTCCTACACTGCACAAGATCTGTGATTTATTTTCGGGAGTTTGACCACATCATCACCGACCCCCAGTGGCTTGCTGATTTCTTCAGCATCCTGATTACCGACGACCAGTTCCTCCCAAAAGGCGACCTTCTCCTGACCAAAGACCTGGACTTGTACATGACAAAGGGTGAACTGACTGACAAGTTGATCGACGGTCTTCTTAGTCTGGAAAAGAACCAAGATTTCCTTCCTTACAAGTCCGTTCTCATGGCGCTGATGGAAAAGTTCGGACTAATAGTAAAGATACTAATGTCGGGAACCACTACAGAAAATCCACAGTTCAGTGAGACGTACACCATTCCGAGCAAACTCATGGAGCTACAAAGCATTGATGATATAACCAAAGAAGTCAGCATCTTTAAACAGAGAAATCTCGCTGTCTCCAAAACCTTATGCTTCGTGTTTAAAGATGTTTACGTCCCAGATGAACTTTTCCATAGAATATTTGCCCAGATCATGAGAAGGTACAGAGCAGTGTCACTGTCAACAAGCGCTTTCTATGAGCGTGACCAGGCGACAGTAGGCAACACCACTTGTC
>NW_018476008.1:0-1067 GCF_002113885.1 Mizuhopecten yessoensis | reverse complement strand
CATTTGAGCGGCAGTTATGCTAAAGCTTTTGAATAAGCCAGGGTCCCGTGTTTGGTATGGTTAAGCTTCAATTGTTTTGGCAATAACGACCCCGTATTTGCAATAAAAGTATTTAACCTCCATCGTTTTGAGTAGTAATGTTTCAGTTTAAGAGGTAAATATATTTTAGTAGTTCGGGTAGTTATGCTCCAGTATATGTCAAGTAGTTGAACGTAGTTTATTCAGCTAACTAAGTTGCAGTTCTTCAGTTTAGTCAGTTAAGAAAAGGTTATGCTTCAGTTGTCGTTGTAGTTAGATTTAACACTCTGGATTAAAACATGATTAAAGCAGTTTAAGTTGTCAGAATTCACAGCAGGAGTTTGAGTAGAATTGTTATGAGAAGTTTCACTTAAGTAGTTTGTATAGTTGGTAATCAATTATTATTATACTTAGGATTTATGAAATTGAATAATTAGACTTTAATGTAGTAAGGGTAGTAAGGAAAAAGAGTATGAAGTAATAAAACTTCAGTATTTAAAGTAATTTGGCTACAGTACTTGGAATATTTATGCTCCACTTGTTGAATTAGCCATGTTTAAATATATGGACTTGTATGGCTTCAGTAGTTGAAGTAGTAAGATGCAGTTAGCCAGAGTAGTAAGTTGCAGTATTTGATCTAGTAATGCCTTTACTATTGAGGTTCTTAGGCCTCGGTATTGGAAATCAAAATACTTTTGTAGTAAGAGTAGTTTTGATATCTTATGTGTAATAACAAGGTTTCAGGAGTTGGTATGGCAAGTCTTCAGTAGTTGAAGCAGTTCGACATCAGCATTTATAGTAATACTCTAAATTTTACAACTAAAAAAAAAAAAAAAAATGCAATATGAATACATTAACAGCATATCGTTCATGTAGAAATGCAAGTTTGATTGTGTGATTATAGACGCCGTTTTGAATCGTTATCATTTAACTTTGTTTAATTTATTCACGATAATTTTGTTTATAGATTGATCGGTTCTTTTGTTTAAGGACGATGGATAGTTGATTATAATTGGACCGAGGAAAGTGAACCAGTCATGAAGAAGAGA
>NW_018476007.1:0-1066 GCF_002113885.1 Mizuhopecten yessoensis | reverse complement strand
TTGTGTATAAACTTGTTTTTGTACATAAGTATAAAAACTCAATTAAAACGAAGGGAGTATACGCTTAAAGGACCTTATTACCTATGGCACGTAGACGGTTACGATAAATTAAAACCATTTGGATTTTGTATTCACGGATGTATCGACGGTTACAGTCGAAGGATGATGTGGCTTGAAGTTGCATCAAGTAATAACGATCCAGCTATTGTTGCCAAATACTATCTAGATTGTTTAAAACATGTGCAATGTGCTCCACGAATTTCAAGAGCAGATTTCGGAACAGAAAACAGCAGTCTGATTTTTTTGCAGCCATTTTTTAGGTATACTTCAACTGACTCTATGGCCGGCACCAAAAGTTTTATGTCTGGAAAAAGCACATCCAACCAAAGGATTGAGGCATTTTGGGGGACGCTTCGAAAGTTGGGTGTTCATTGGTGGATAAACCTCTTCAAAGATATCAGGGATTGTGGAATGTTTGACATTGATAACCCAGTTGTAAAAGAGTGTTTACGTTTTTGTTTCATGGATGCTTTGCAGACAGATTTGGATAGAATCGCACAACACTGGAATTCTCACGATATTCGACCACAGAGAACATACCGTGAACTGCCTTCTGGAAAACCTGATGTTATGTATTTTGTGCCCGAATTGACGGATGGACATAATTTTAAGACAGTTGTGGATGCTGAAGATGTGAATTCATGCATCAACCTATATGGAAAACAAAAACAAACTTGCAGTAAAGAATTCAAACAACTTGTTAACATTATAAAACCCAATGTTCAAATTCCTGTTCATCCCGATGAAGCCTTACGACTATTCACCGAGCTTACTATCATTTTGGAAGACTACATATAGAGCGTGGATATGAATTCTGTAAGGCAACATTCCGACGAAGCTCACGTTAAGGTTGTAAATACTTGGTACTTATTGACTGTATGTGTTTATATGTCAATGTGACACTATATATTTGTATATTGGCCAAATGAACTTCAATTTCACATGAGGTTAATAACATCGAGTCTTCCTTAGTGTAGACGTTTATTACCAAGGATTCTTAAAACGA
>NW_018476006.1:0-1066 GCF_002113885.1 Mizuhopecten yessoensis | reverse complement strand
CGTGGGGATAATTACACACGTACCTCACCCTGTGGTAACAACTTCCTGGGGATAATTACACACGTACCTCACCCTGTGGTAACAACTTCGTTGGGATTATTACACACGTACCCATCCCTGTTGTAACAACTTCGTGGGGATTATTACACACATACCTCTCCCTGTGGTAACAACTTCGCGGGTATTATTACACATGTACCCCTCCCTGTGGTAACAACTTCGTGGGGATTATTACACACGTACCTCTGCCTGTGGTAACAACTACGTGGGGATTATTACACACGTACCCCTCCCTGATGTAACAACTTCGTTTGGATTAATACACACGTACCCCTCCCTGTGGTAACAACTTCCTGGGGTTATTACACACGTACCCCTCCCTGAGGTAACATCTTCGTGGGGATTATTATACACGTATCCCTCTCTATGGTAACAACTTCCTGGGATTATTACACATGTTTCCCTCCCTGTTGTAACAACTTCGTGGGGATTAATACACACGTACCCCTCCCTGTGGTTACAACTTCGTGGGAACTATTTCACACGTACCTCTCCCTGTGGTAACAACTTCGTGGAGATTATTATACACGTACCACTCCCTGTTGTTACAACTTCGTGGAGATTATTAAAAAAGTTCCTCTTCCTGTTGTAACAACTTCGTGGGGATAATTACACACGTACGTCTCCCTGTGGTAACAACTTTGTGTGGATAATTATACACGTACCTCTCTCTGTGGTAACAACTTCGTGGGGATTTTTACACACGTACCTCTCCCTTTGGTAACAACTTCATGGGGATTACTACACACGTACCTCTCCCTGTGGTAAAAATTTCGTGGGGATTATTACACACGTACCTCTCCCTGTGGTAACAACTTCGTGGGGATAATTACACACGTACCTCTCCCTTTGGTAACAACTTCGTAAGGATTATTAAATACGTATCCCTCTCTGTGGTAACAACTTCCTGGGGTTATTACACATGTTCCCCTCCCTGTTGCAACAACTTCGTGGGGATTAATATACACGTACCCCTCCCTGTGGTTACAACTTCGTGGGAACTATT
>NW_018476005.1:0-1066 GCF_002113885.1 Mizuhopecten yessoensis | reverse complement strand
TTAGTATCCATGTAACACATAAAAAGGGAACTTAAATGGTAGTCATTATTAACAGGTTAACGAGTAATCNGTTAACTCACAGTGAATGGTTCCCAGCCTTCTACCAGTCATCGAAGCAAGTTCGCACAGTTTTGAAAAGTTATAAGTTCTGTTTGAAAACAGAAGCATAGTTTTGGTCAAGGGATAAAACAAATCAATACAACATTAGATGTACGTTCTCTAACATTATGATACTTGATAATTTTAATTGTAACGCCACCTTTCGGTGGTTAGGAGTAATTTCCCCAACTACCACCATGTCTATTTCAAATGCAGGCAGGACGGAGAGAGTAAAACTGGAAAAAGTGTTGCTGGATCCTAACTATGGCTTTAATATTTCATGTCTGCTACATAACAGTGTGTTATCTCCCCGAGAACTGTGTGTTATCTCCCCAAGAACCATGTGTTGTTTCCCAAGTAACAGTGTGCTATCCCCCTGAGAATCATGTGTTGTTTCCCAAGTAAGAGTGTGTTATCTCCCTGAGAACCATGTGTTGTTTCTAAAGTAACAGTGTGCTATCTCCCTGAGAACCATGTGATGTTTCCCAAGTAACAGTGTGCTATCTCCCTGAGAACCATATGATGTTTCCCAAATATCTGTTTGCTGTCAATGTGTCGTTTCCTAGGTACATGTAACAGTGAATTATCTCCCCGCCAAGTGTGTGTTGTATACTTGGGGACAGTGTATTATCCCTCCAGAAACAGTGGGTTTGTTTCCTTGGTATCACTGTGTTGTTTCCTAGGTAACATTGTATTATCTCTCAAAAAAAAGTGTGTTGTTTTCTAGGTAACATTGTATTATCTCTCCAAAAACAGTGTGTTGTTTCCTAGGTTACACTGTATTATTTCTCGACAAATAGTGTGTTGTTTCCTAGGTAACGTTGTATTATCTCCACAAAATCAGTGTGTTGTTTCCTAGGTTACATTGTATTATCTCTCCAAAAACAGTGTGTTGTTTCCTAGGTATCAGTATATTATCTCCAAAAAAACAGTGTTTTGTTTCCTAGGTATCAGTATATTATCTCCA
>NW_018476004.1:0-1066 GCF_002113885.1 Mizuhopecten yessoensis | reverse complement strand
GTGTTGACTAATTCCCTGCTACACTGTACTAAGTGTTGACTAATTTCCTGCTACAATGTACACTAAAGTGTTGACTAATCCCCTGCTACACTGTGTACTAAGTGTTGACTAATTCCCTGCTACAATGTACACTAAAGTGTTGACTAATTCCCTGCTACACTGTGTACTAAGTGTTGACTAATTCACTGCTACAATGTACACTAAGTGTTGACTAATTCCCTGCTACACTGTACTAAGTGTTGATTAATTCCCTGCTACACTGTGTACTAAGTGTTGACTAATTCTCGGCTACACTGTACTAAGTGTTGACTAATCCCCTGCTACACTGTGTACTAATTGTTGACTAATTCCCTGCTACAATGTGTACTAAGTGCTGACTAATTCCCTGCTACACTGTGTACTAAGTGTTGACTAATTCCCTGCTACAATTTGTACTAAGTGTTGACTAATTCCCTGCTACACTGTGTACTAAGTGTTGACTAATTCACTGCTACAATGTACACTAAGTGTTGACTAATTCCCTGCTACACTGTACTAAGTGTTGATTAATTCCCTGCTACACTGTGTACTAAGTGTTGACTAATTCCCGGCTACACTGTACTAAGTGTTGACTAATTCCCTGCTACACTGTACTAAGTGTTGACTAATTCCCTGCTACACTGTACTAAGTGCTGACTAATTCCCGGCAACACTGTGTACTAAGCGTTGACAAATTCCCTGCTACAATTTGTACTTAGTGTTGACTAATTTCCTGCTACATTGTGTACTAAGTGTTGACTAATTTCCTGCTACACTGTGTACTAATTGTTGACTAATTCCCTGCTACAATGTGTACTAAGTGTTGACTAATTCCCTGCTACACTGTGTACTAAGTGTTGACTAATTTCCTGCTACAATGTGTACTAAGTGCTGACTAATTCACTGCTTCAATGTGTACTAAGTGTTGACTAATTCCCTGCTACAATGTGTACTAAGTGTTGACTAATTCCCTGCTACACTGTGTACTTTGTGTTGACTAATTCCCTGCTACACTGTGTACTAATTGTTGACTAATTCCCTGCTACAA
>NW_018476003.1:0-1066 GCF_002113885.1 Mizuhopecten yessoensis | reverse complement strand
ATCAACATAGATATTAGTAACAGCCAGGTCATAAGGTACCTGTCATGTGTGTGACTAGATGTATCAACATAGATATTAGTAACAGACAGGTTATAAGGTACCTGTCAGGTGTGTGACTAGATGTATCAACATAGATATTAGTAACAGACAGGCTATAAGGTACCTGTCATGTGTGTGACTAGATTTATCAGCATTGAAAAGGTACAATCTGTAGTGTGAACATTACCCATACAGTAAATGATTTAACATTTAAGGGTAATCTGTGACAATCTGTAGTGTGATTATTTTACCCATACAGTAAATAATTTAACTTTTCTGTGAAAATCTGTAGTATGAAATTTACCCATACAGTAAATGATTTGACATTTCTGTGAAAATCTGTAGTGTGAAAATTACCCATACAGTAAATAACTTAACTTTTCTGTGAAAATCTGTAGTGTGAAAATTACCCATACAGTAAATAACTTGACATTTCTGTGAAAATCTGTAGTGTGAAAATTACCCATACAGTAAATAACTTGACATTTCTGTGAAACTCTGTAGTGTGAAAATTACCCATACAGTAAATAATTTGACATTTCTGTGAAACTCTGTAGTGTGAAAATTCCCCATACAGTAAATGATTTAACATTTAAGGGTAAAGATATGACAATCTACAGTGTGATTATTTTACCCATACAGTAAATATTTTAACTTTTCTGTGAAAATCTGTAGTGTGAAAATTCCCCATACAGTAAATGATTTGGCATTTCTGTGAAAATCTGTAGTATGAAATTTACCCATACAGTAAATAACTTGACATTTCTGTGAAAATCTGTAGTATGAAATTTACCCAAACAGTAAATGATTTGGCATTTCTGTGAAAATCTGTAGTGTGAAAATTCCCCATACAGTAAATGATTTGGCATTTCTGTGAAAATCTGTAGTGTGAAAATTACCCATACAGTAAATGATTTTACATTTCTGTGAAAATCTGTAGTGTGAAATTTACCCATACAGTAAATGATTTGACATTTCTGTGAAAATCTGTAGTGTGAAATTTACCCATACAGTAAATGATTTGACA
>NW_018476002.1:0-1065 GCF_002113885.1 Mizuhopecten yessoensis | reverse complement strand
CAATTGGGAGCAGCAGGTACAATTCTTACGCCCTACCTGCAGGGACTTTTCCATTTTGACAGCCATAGACAAATTAACTTCATAAAGAGGCAGAGCCTACCAATGCATGCCCTGTGAGTACACAGAGGAAAGGAGGAGAGGTGTGTTGCATTACTACAAACACCATGTGCCTTTGGAGAGATGTCCTTATTAATGCACCCTGTGCTTGTTTCGTGCTTGGCGCCAACATGACCTAGACAGACATAAGTCGAAGCTTCTGCCTCGTGAGTCAGCTGGTCGACCATTAGATAACGTCAACTTCCTTAAGAAGTCTGATCAGCCCCTCACCCTGGTGGATGATCTCCATCTTAAAAGGCTTTCCGGAGAAGAGTCCGAAGCAACCTGGTCGAGGAGAGCCGGTGGGAAGAAACCAGTTGATCCACTAAAAGGCATTCCAGAATTACTACAGCCAAGAGGAATCAGTGGCCCTCCCGACACTGGATGACTTTGACACAAGTCTGTTCCATGGTATTAGGGAATTTGTTAGTCGATATTGTGCTTGCATGCGAGTAGGAATTAATATATTTATGAGAGAGAATTGTGTACAATACTATTTAAACTAGTTAACATTTTCCAGCGAGGGGGTAATTAGTTCATGCAATCTCTATGGTAACATTCCAGCAAGACTCTTACGAGCGTTAGTTTTGAAGGTTTTTGTGATATTTGCACGTCCGCTACTGCTAGCTGTATATTGTTCGGTCACTTCTCTAAAGCTTATAAAAGAGCCTGCTCGGAGTTCATGGCCGACTATCCTGATCATGTTATCAACAAGATAACATGGCCGCAGATTTTCAGGACTGCCTGGGATGTAGCAGTGACACCTGAAAACTTACGAAGTGGTTTTAGAGCGACAGGCCCCTCAGTCCGTCAGCAGTCCTGGATTTGCATATGTCCCGGCGGAACCTGAATAATCCGCCGTTGACACTTCTGATACGCAAATGGCCAGTGACGGATTTGACACGTCTCTTGATGTCCTTGCAGAAGCCATCAGTCGGCAATCTTGATTTTTCCCTTCTGTCAAAAATC
>NW_018476001.1:0-1065 GCF_002113885.1 Mizuhopecten yessoensis | reverse complement strand
ATAAGACTGTTTTGAGATTAAGAATATGCGAAAAAAATCCTGGCCTAAATTTGCATGGCAGATTTCGTCGACGAAACAAAAGACGCTTACCCTTGGTTATCACATGGTCTTATTCTCCTTATAATTCTTCCATTAGCCTCTGGTTTGATATATCTTAAATTGAGTTCTAAATACGGTTTTGGTTTCATTTTGGCAATGTCTCAGATGTATCAGATCGCACGAACAGCAAGTACAATAGCTTCTCCTGTGATGTGACCCCGAGGTGTAATGTAGAACTGACATTTGTTGAACAGCTTGCGATGTGGACCTCATACAGTTTCGGTGTGACCTGCAGTTGTAAACTACATCTTTGTTAGTTAAACAGTTTTTGATCTGACCTTTGATTGTTAAGAATAATAGTTGTCTTTTAAAAAGTAAGTTTGCTTTTTATTTTGGTTTCTTCAGTTACAAAGTAGCATGGTGGTTAATTGTTTCTGCCTATAAATTGACGCGTAAACATTGCTTAATGTTAAGCATGACCCAGATGCATCATATATGGTTCATGCTTATCATATCATGGTGAGTTAACATGACCAAGATACATCATATCTGTGTTCAATATGTCGGTAATGAGAAGACACGTATGCTTTGAATTAGCACTAGAAAAGTAAAGTAAGAAAAGCATCTATTTACTATTTTTTGTTTGCAGATGCAGAAAATCGATCACAGTAAACATGTTATTGCACCACGTGATATTTTTGTCCACTTAGGACTCATCCGTGGTACTAAAGGGCAAGAGAATGAAAACACCATATGTGAAGAGTTCCAAAGCATGTGTAAAATATACCAAGGAAACGAAAGGGCCTTAAAATCACTTTATACTGTGAAAAAATTACAACTTAACCCTAACTCATGAAATTTGTATCTAACAAGTCCTTCCTGTTAATGGAATTGAAATTAATCCCAACTACAAAGTTACAGCCAAGAAAGGAAAAGGGCCTTTAAACACCCTTATAACGTTAAGAATTTACAACTTAAAGCTAAACCATAAAATTTATATTAAACTAGTTTTTCATGAAAATTGTG
>NW_018476000.1:0-1065 GCF_002113885.1 Mizuhopecten yessoensis | reverse complement strand
GTGGGAGTGGAATAAACTACTGCTAAGTCGGGTCATTCCTTCTGCATATATCACGGGCATGCAGATGATAAAGCAGATGGTTCTGACAGACGTTGGAGAGTCTGGTTTTGTCAGAAAGACTCAACAGCTGGATAATATGTTTCCAGTATATAAAGAAGCAAAAGATGACAACTGGAAGTTACTAGCAAAAGAAGTTCTAAATCAGATTTACAATGATCATCATGAATTGTTCTACCTGTATAAACCGCTAGAAAGTAGTGCCAAAGCTTATCAACCTGTGTTTGTGCCTTTGAAACAGCCAGAAGAACAATTTCCTGCTGTCTTCAACACCTTGATAAACCACAAAGGGAAAAGTGTAATACAACTGACTGGGGATGATCGAAAGCTTTTACAGGTGATAATGAAAGATATTGGACTGAGGCTACTCGATTCGCCAGAAGCAATATTTCACAGTTTGAAGGATGCTCAAGTACCTGTATCAGAAATATCACCGGAAGCTATTATGGAATTCATGAAGTCGTACAATCGGAGAGACATTAAACACAATTGCAACATTGTGATTCAGGAAGGTTGTACAGATTTGTCAAATACCAGTCTACAAAATCCTCAAAAGGTTTCAGCATTACTGCAATATTGTCGAGACAGTGACGAATTTGTCTCCAGAATTGCTGGTGTGCCTTTATGTTTAACTCAGGATGGGAAACTACAGGCGTTCAAGGAGGGTAGTGAAGTATTTTGCAGTAAACTGTTTCCTATTTTGCCCGGTTCTGGACATCGATTTCTTCATAAGTGTTTAGTCTGGCTTTGTAATATAGAGAAATTACAGGAAAAAGTATTTAAATCTTTTGATATTCCTTCATTTGCCAACTACGTAGCAGAAAGTTTGCCATCGGAAACTTTTAGGAATCCAAAGAAAATGGTTACTTTCCTGCCTGATAACAAACGTATTCCCAACTCAATATGGATCTGCAATGTGTGGAAGTTTTTTGCAGAACAGCTGAAGAAATGCAAGGGAAAATGTAAAGCAGATGGAACTTCTCCGGACGTCAGTGAAGGCGTTCAGAC
>NW_018475999.1:0-1065 GCF_002113885.1 Mizuhopecten yessoensis | reverse complement strand
ACTGATTGATTGATTGATTGATTGATAGGTTTTACGTCCGCTTCATACCGAGTAGTTTGGTTATCAACCAGACGAATAAAATCGACGTTCTCGACTTTTTATACTATACTACTTGAGTAATCGCACGCGACCTCTCCTGCCAAATTCGCAATGAAATGTCCGTATTCGTTGTCGGGTTTTCATTTGGGTATTAGTTTCGACCCTCCCACACTAAAGAGTTCCGATGTTTGCGAAGTTGGTCTGTCGAAATCTCCGGCTAAAATAACCGTTCTACAATGAAATACAAATGAATATGACATTTAACTATGGAGATTCAATTCTCCGGTAACTATTTATATGATGCGTTTTCTTCTAAAACGTCTTCCCGTACTCCTTTATCATCCTGGGTCTTGTATGTGTAAATTCAGAACATGCGACTCGTAAATATGGTGCTCTGTTTCTTCGTAGTATTATCAACGAATCTGATCTTGATTCTCTTCAGCATACAATAAATTGACTACTTATTTCCTAATCATACACATATCCTGCTAATATATATTTTATGGTAAAAATTACTGTCATGCTATATGTATACATGTATATATATGGAGACTTTTTTTTTAACACTTTCTGTTTCATAATGTTTTATATATATAATGTAATTTTTTGATTTGATGCTTTTTACTTATGTTTGTCGGAATAATAGCTTTAAATTGCTAATGTTAAATGTTTTTAAATATCCTACGTTAAATAAAGTTTATTGTATTGTATTGTACCTGGAGATCGAGGGTTTGATCCCCGTTGGAAGCACGCTATTCTCTTTCCTGTTACAAATGGTGTCCGTGGCCCTCCCTGTAGTGTCAGGGAGTTGGAACCTGGGTTGTAGTGTTCGAGGGGGAACACATTTAAAAAGGAGGGAGTAGTGTGGCAGATTTTAATTGTACATGATAGGACAGGTCGCCTTCTAGAATCGAGCTAGAGGGAATTTCCCTTTATCTCTATCATAGGGCGTCCGACTAGGAACCTGGAGATCGAGTGTTTGATCCCCGGTGGAAGCACACTATTCTCTTTCCTAGTACAAATGGT
>NW_018475998.1:0-1065 GCF_002113885.1 Mizuhopecten yessoensis | reverse complement strand
TATATATGTAATAGGGGGATTCTACTTATATATGTAATAGGGGGAATGCTACTTATATATGTAAAAAGGTAAACGCTACTTTATTATGTAATAGGGGGAATGCTACTTATATATGTAATAGGGGGGAATGCTACTTATATATGTAATAGGGGAAACGCTACTTATATATGTAGCAGGGGGAATGCTACTTATATATGTAACAGGGGGAATGCTACTTTTATATGTAACAGGGGGAATGCTACTATATATGTAATAGGTGGCAATGCTACTTATATATGTAATAAGGGGGAATGCTACTTAGATATGTATTAGAGGGAATGCCACTTATATATGTAACAGAGGGATGCTACTTATATTTGTAATAGGGGGAATGCGACGTATATATGTAACAAGGGGAAATGCTACTTATATATGTAATAAGGGGGAATGCTACTTAAATATGTAACACGGGGAATGCTACTTATATATGTAACATGGGGGATGCTACTTATATATGTACCAGAGGGAATGCTACTTATATATGTAATAGGGGGATGCGACTGATATATGTAATAAGGGGGAATGCTATTTATATTAGTAATAAGGGGGAATGCTTCTTATATATGTAACAGGGGGAATGCTACTTATATATGTAATAGGGGGATGCTACTTATATATGTCATAGAGGGATGCTTCTTATTTATGTAATAGGGGGATTCTACTTAAATATGTAATAGGGGGATGCTACTTATATATGTAATAGAGGGATGCTACTTATATTTGTAATAGGAGGGAATGCGACGTATATATGTCACATGGGGGAATGCTACTTATATATGTAACAGGGGGAATGCTACTTATATATGTAACATGGGGGATGCTACTTATATATGTAACAGAGGGAATGCTACTTATATATGTAATAGGGGAATGCGATTTATATGTAATAGTGGGATGCTACTTATAAATGTTATAAGGGGGATGCTACTTATATATGCAATAGGGGGAATGCGACTTATAAATGTAACAAGGGGGAATGCCATTATATATGTAACAGGGGGAATGCTACCTATATATGTAACAGAG
>NW_018475997.1:0-1065 GCF_002113885.1 Mizuhopecten yessoensis | reverse complement strand
CAGAATGTAAAATCAGCAAAAAAATACTGCTACTTTAATAGTAGTACTTTAACAGATGTGATACTTAATTATTGTTGCCAGTAAATACAATAGAGGCTGTTTGACAGTCTGTCATCTGTCAAGATGTACATGTTAATTTTTGAGGTATAAATGCTTATTTTATACCTACAGACAGGTACGATTCGACTGATCATAGTGTGCCTGTAGATTGTTTGTCATGTTACTGTTTTGATATTCCTTTCTACAGACTGGTACGATTTGACTCGGTCGGCCATTACCTTTACACAGGTATAGCCAACAACACAATGGTACAGCAGGCCAACTCTAGGATCTCCTTCATCAAGTAAGTTCTCACCTAGACCAAAGGACACTTCTGTTCTTTCAGAAATCTATGGCTCAAACAAACTGTAATTTGCTTTCTCCTAAATATTGAACTAAAACTATGTGTTTATATAAAGTAATAATACCCAACAAGGTAACCAAGGCTCTAATGCTCTGGAAATGATGTTTAGGGATAAATTGAAAAAAAAATGTTCACAAAACAGAACATGTTACATTTCAAAATAAATCATTAAAAGTGCTTACAGCTATTTATGCTACAATTTTAACAAATGGTCAATTAGGAGTGAATTTCAATTCATTGTAGTTAGTTCCCAACAGTAAAAAAATGTCCTCTTTAATCTGAGTGGACAAAAGTACTAATGTTCTTTCTCCCCTAGACAGTCTTTGTGTTAAAATGTATATAATTTGAACATTAAAAATGTTTGTTTTGGGTTATATCTAGATTTTTTTTTAGTAAGTTGGTATTTTTCAAAAACATTTTCAGGTAACTCTAAACATAAAGTTATATAGCATACATTGATGTTATGTGTGTAGTCCTTGTAAATTGATGTGTGTCGTTTATAGAAATATTGTATGACTTACATTGATGATGTGTGTTGTATACAGTAATGGTGTATCTCCTACATTGATGTTGTGTGTTGTGAACAGTTATGGTGTATGTCCTACATCGATGTTGTATGTTGTATACAGTTATGGTGTATGTCCTACATTGATGTTGTGTGT
>NW_018475996.1:930-1065 GCF_002113885.1 Mizuhopecten yessoensis | reverse complement strand
TAGTAGTGGGTGGTCGAGTAGTAGTGGGTGGCGGAGTAGTAGTTGATGGCTGAGTTGTAGTGGATGGTCGAGTTGTAGTGGATGGTCGAGTAGTAGTTGGTGGCTGAGTAGTAGTGGGTGGCGGAGTAGTAGTTG
>NW_018475996.1:0-920 GCF_002113885.1 Mizuhopecten yessoensis | reverse complement strand
GGGTGGCGGAGTAGTAGTGGGTGGTCGAGTAGTAGTGGGTGGCGGAGTAGTAGTGGGTGGCGGAGTAGTAGTGGGTGACCGAGTCACGGTAGTGGGTGGTGGTAATGCTGGCCATGATGCTGGGTCATCACTCACTGCGTATGTTGGTTCCGTATCTTGCTGTGATGTAGGTGGTAAAGAGATGAGGGCAGTAAGGTAAGGCGTCGAATGTGGTGGCGTCGTAGTGGGTGGCGTCGTAGTGGGTGGAGTAGTTGGTAGAGTCGTAGTGGGTGGAGTAGTTGGTGGCGTCGTAGTGGGTGGAGTAGTTGGTGGCGTCGTAGTGGGTGGCGGCGTAGTGGGTGGAGTAGTTGGTGGCGTCGTAGTGGGTGGAGTAGTGGTTCTGATGAAGGAAATTCCAGCAAGAATATCGTTGACAACACGGTCTGTTCCCTTGAAACTAAGATGGAGACCATCTCTGCCAAGTAGATGTTCTTGTATCTGTCCTTTCCGAGCGAATGCCGAGTGTGGGATGTAGTGAAGGTTGTGGATGATGTCTGCTAAAGTCCTCAGGGCTGTGTTGATTTGTCGAGCCTTGCTGTTGACGGATGAGATGAATCTTGGCCGTGGGTTGGCGTCTTCCCAACGCGAATCAATCCTGGGCAGCAAGCCAGATATAGCTACCTGGATCCTCGGTGAAACGGACCAAATTCTCTCACACAGCAGCTAAAACCGCTTGAGGATGATGGGAACTGAATCGTTATGGAGGTTGTTAGCACCACAATGTAAGACAATATTGTCAAAATTGGGCACTAACTCCTCAATCTCGTCCCACATCTCCTCAATGCGGTAGCCACTACGGGAGATGACGATGATGTCATCACTAGGACGCAAGTACATGTGGAAATACTTCGCCTGTGAATGACCTGCTAACAGAGTGGACA
>NW_018475995.1:0-1065 GCF_002113885.1 Mizuhopecten yessoensis | reverse complement strand
AATTAGCTAGTATGGGTTTGGAGTATATCTTTGAGGAAAACTTACATATTAATATTGCGGCAAAGATTATAAAACAAAGATTGCTCGATGTTTCACGACAAAGTATGCTAACAAATATTTCAAATTCTTCAAAGGGGTATTTATATCAACACCTGATAGACAATGTCGACTTACAGTTTTATTTGCGTAGGCCAATCCAATCAAAATTCAAACGTCCAATTACTCGCTATAGACTGTCCTCTCACAGTTTAAATATTGAGGTCGGGAGGCGGAATAATATAAACCGCCATAATCGACTGTGTACTAGATGTAATTCAGGCGACATTATTCTCAAATGTCCATTTTATGAAAATCTAAGGTTAAAGTACATAAAGAAATATTATCGTTTAAGTCCGAGTGTGTTTAAACTTACTCAACTATTAAGTACAAATAATGTAAAGGAACTTTTTAATCTTGGAAAATATTTACATTTGGCAACAAGTGTACGT
The DNA here is from genome assembly GCF_002113885.1 of Mizuhopecten yessoensis. Lineage (NCBI taxonomy): Eukaryota > Metazoa > Mollusca > Bivalvia > Pectinida > Pectinidae > Mizuhopecten > Mizuhopecten yessoensis. Next base: position 577 of record NW_018475995.1, on the reverse strand, counting down.
AAAGAGTCACTCTCCTATTAACATATGTCCATATGTTATTCTGTATTGTATTGCATAACATGTTGTACTTATCTTGTAATATATGTATTATACCCATGAGTCAGTTGACTCGAGGTTAATAAAATAATCTAAAAAAAAAAAATTAATACTGAAGCGCTATCCTCCGATATAGAGTATGGCTTTCGTTTAATCTCCCCATGCATTTTGGTCACACGAGGGATATAAAAATATATGTTCAACTTTCTACACGACAAGAACGCCAGAACGCCAGAACGCCAGATAGAAAAACAGGGAAGCGGACAACAAAATAGAAAAGACAAGTTTGCTTACTTTGTAAGGATTTTAGAATTATTAATGGCTTGTTTTTTATTTCAACAAATTTTATTTCATTTAGAAAAAGGATTGAACAACAGGCATAGCCTATATTAGTTCTCTCCTAAAGGTAACATTGAGTATATAAACATATATATATATATATATTATAAAAGACAAATTCTCAACAACGAATCTTTAGTACTTTCATCTCTTCTAAGAGATTCTTCAGACTGTTTATTTGAAGTATATGTTGTGACGTCAT
>NW_018475994.1:0-1065 GCF_002113885.1 Mizuhopecten yessoensis | reverse complement strand
CGTTCTGACATCATATAGAGTGTTCTGACACCATATAGAACATTCTGAACTCATATATAACGTTCTGACATCCAATAGAACATTCTGACACCATATAGAACGATCTGACATCCTATATACCGTTCTGACATCCTAGAGAACGTTCTGACATCATATAGAACGTTCTGACATCATATAGAGTTTAATGACACCATATAGAACGTTCTGACATCATATATAACGTTCTGACATCATATAAAACGTTCTGATATCCTAGAGAACGTTCTGACATTCTATAGAACGTCCTGACATCATATAGAACGTTCTGACATCATATAGAGTTTANCATATAGAACGTTCTGACATCATATAGAGTGTTCTGACACCATATAGAACGTTCTGACATCATATATAACGTTATGACATCATATAAAACGTTCTGACATCATATAGAACGTTTTGACATCATATAGAGTATTCTGACATCCTATAGAACGTTCTGACATCCTATAGAACGTTCTGACATCCTATAGAACATTCTGACATCATATATAACGTTATAACATCCTATACAACGTTTTGACATCATATAGAACGTCCTGACATCATAAAGAGTGTTCTGACGCCATATAGAATGTTCTGACACCATATATAACGTTCTGACATCATAAAGAACGTTTTGACATCATATAGAGTATTCTGACATCCTATCGAACGTTCTGACATCATATATAACGTTCTTACATCATATAGAACGTTCTGACGTCATATATAACGTTATGACATCATATAAATCGTCCTGACATCTTATAGAACGTTCTGACACCATATAGAACGATCTGACATCATATAGAACGTTATGACATCATATAAATCGTCCTGACATCATATAAAACGTCCTGACATCATATAGAACGTTATGACATCATATAAATCGTCCTGACATCTTATAGAACGTTCTGACACCATATAGAACGATCTGACATCATATAGAACGTTCTGACATCATATATAACGTTCTTACATCATATAGAACGTTCCGACATCCTAGAGAACGTTCTGACATTCTATAGAACGTCCTGACAT
>NW_018475993.1:0-1065 GCF_002113885.1 Mizuhopecten yessoensis | reverse complement strand
ATCAATCAATTAATCAGTGAAATGGTGAAGAGACAGGTTGCGTCAAAATGGTTGGTTCCGTTTATGTTTCCAATCCCGAACACTAGAGATCCTATTACCAAAAAGTGTTGGAGGGAGAGAGAACCCTAGGTCTCGGATTGAGGTTAATACTGACATGGATGACGAGAATTCCGCTCAGGAGAGTGAAGTTATTCAAATTACACCGGTGACTGCTGCTTTGGAAAGAACAAAATCAGAATGGAAACGTCAAAGAAAATCCCGTGTTCCGATGATACAGACAGGTCGTGGAATAATTAAGCGAAGATTAAGAAAAAAGAACAATATAAAGAACGAAACCATGTCCGACATATTCAAAATATATAAAAGAAAGCCGAATAATTAGCTATATGATAGTGATGAGTTGGCTATAGCGCCCACATATTATGAGCATAAACAGTTTTGAGGGTTACACTTGGTAGTGTGAATCCATGCGCGAAACTGTTCACTGTGGTATACAATTACAAAAGGGTTGCCCCTGTTGGAACTTCCCACAGCCGATTGACCTTCATTCACAGCGTCGCGAGTATTCACCAAAATACAATTCTACCGGGTCTATATGTAAAATGGATCTATTCAGCTTATGGAAACGCGTATTAGATGTAACTGATTTGTAGGAGAGTGAACTACCCTAGAAAGGTCTCATTTCAAGACCTCGTTTTGTGGGAAAAGGACATACACCCCGATACAGATCGTCCCTATACCATACCACGGGTGGTAGATGACTCTCGGTAATGTAAATATTGTCCATGTTAGGCTTTATGTTGTACGGGTGGACACGGGATGCGTCTCTGCCCCGCGTCCGTTCTATTGACAGAGACAATTAAATACACTTGCATTAATATTATCTTGATTTATTTATTCATATAACAAGTGGCCTGTACTGAAATCATTCCAGACCTATCTGACCATAACATCGTTTTTATCAAACTTAACCTAACACCCATAAAACTTGTACAAAAATCAAGAAAAATCCCTCTGTACAAAAATGCTGAGTGGAATACCATAAAATCTCGTCTGGGCAATGTG
>NW_018475992.1:0-1064 GCF_002113885.1 Mizuhopecten yessoensis | reverse complement strand
CATCGTCGCGGAACGTAACTTTTCCTGACTTTCATATTATCAAATAATTGGTATAAAATACAAATTTAGATTTATTTATCCATCTTTTAGAAACAAGATGTCCCTGACCACATAGTCCAATCTAATGGTAGATATATGACATGAAGCGATTTGAAATGGATTTTAAACTATGCCATAAAGAACTGGTATAACTCGCGTGTTCGTACAGTACAAGCCATTTTATAGTAAGGCTGCAGTCTAGTGTAAACGTAAATAAACCATAAAAGCATAATAAATTACTCTCCTGTGCAATTCAATATCACAACCGATACATGTATGTAAAATAAACATGATCTAGTTACAGCGAACGCTATTTTAGAGGCGATAGCTACTCACAACTATGAACTGTATATTGGCCAACATTCACGAGGGTTATAATTTCGCATAATTTTGCAAACGCATTAAAATTCGTGAAAGTTCCAATATCGTGAATATTGTAGATCCCGGCAATAAAACATTACCTGTGTAAGGTAAAGCTCATTTGTAGACAGTGAATGGGATCTGGTAACGACGCTGATTTGGGAATTCAACACTAACATTTTCATCTTAAATCGCTGCTCAAGATTTACACTACAACAGATGGGCACAAACTAATGAGTATCTTAAAGTTCACAAGACTTGTATGCAAATTCAACATATCAGCTAACGACATACAATGGAATTCAATTGAACACATCTTTACCTCACCTGATACATTTATCACTTATTTATTAGCATATAAATCTTCATATGTACTACCGATATCGGTTTTTCATTCATAGTAGCGAATAACACTCGTATCTAGGTGTTACAGAAAATGGGATTCGCGAATAAGTTCGGAAACAAATTAGCAGACTTTAACACCATAGCAAACTTAAATAGCGTAAAGGACTAAGGAATACAAATTCCATCCTACTTCCAACCCTCATACTTTAGGCATGTTTGAATGTAACGGCTTTGACACAGTTTTGTATTATAATAAACTTAATTTTAGGACTACATTACTAACAGTCTAAAAAAGGTATAATAGAATATCTTTTACACAG
>NW_018475991.1:0-1064 GCF_002113885.1 Mizuhopecten yessoensis | reverse complement strand
CCACGGCGTTCCATGGCCTAGCAGTAGATGTCGCTCACCAAAGAAGAAATAATTTTTTAAATTTTCGAAAACGTAATTATCGGATAAATTCTGAGTCTTCGAGATTGTTGATGATTAAATTAAACGACTTATTTGTACTGTGTTGTGACCATTTTAATGGACTTTTCCAAAGCGTTTATCTGTGTTCTTCTTGGACTTTTTGTAGGAAAACTTATGAGCGTCAAATGATGAGATATGATGCTGTGGAGCTAATAAGGAGCCACGGTCCTACGCAAATCATAATTTACGTTTATTGAAAAAACAACCTCGAAAACGATACTAAGACACTCACTCAATGGTAACGAAATGAAAGCCAAGATTTCAATAAATGACAGTTTGAAGACAAATACAAGTAGCATTTGGTTAAATTCGCACCATCCACTACACCAAAAGTATGGAGTCTTACATTCGCTCCTAGACAGATGTAACAACATCATCACAGAGCAGGACGATAGACACAGTGAAGAACAGCACATAATAGACGTTCTCAACCGTTGTGGCTTCACCGACTAGTCAATTACCCAACTGAAGAGAGCTGTTAAAGAAAAGACAGAAACAAACAGAGACAGTAGAAAAGAGATGACAGCCAAAGGCTGGGTCTCAGTACCCTACGTGAAAGGACTTTGCCCGCGTGATGATGAAACACAACTTCAGCACTCCGATGAGACCGCTGCCAACACTACTAAGTCTGTTACTTATGCACTCAAGAGAAGATAAGACTGACATTGTAGAAAAAACAGGAGTCGCATACTTAATTGCGTGCAAGAATTGTCAGTGATCATATATAGGAGAACCTGAGAAGAAATTCGGAAAACGTTTCGAAGAACATCAAAAGAAAAAGAGCAACACCAATTTTACCAGAAACACATGCAAAACAGTCGCCACTCAGAACAATAAATCGGCATTAACAGATAACGTTAACACCCAAAATCACACCGTTGACTGGTACAATGCCAGAATAGTTGAAAAGGAACAACGCTCAAAAACGATGCAATCCAAAGAAGCAAACAAAATCATGAAAACCT
>NW_018475990.1:0-1064 GCF_002113885.1 Mizuhopecten yessoensis | reverse complement strand
AGAGGAAATGTTGCTAGAAAAGCTGCAAGTAAACACCAAGCGATATTACGTTCAGTCAAAAAGTCTCAACGAGTTATTCCATCCGTACTGGCAAAACAGCTCAAACTGAAGAAAAAAATCTTTCGAAAGAGAAATATCCTAAGACGAGTTAAGAACACAAAAACGGGGGCTATTCCAAGGAGAAGCATTCAAAAGAAAGGAAAGAAGACAAGAAGGTGGACGTCATGGATAGGGGGCCATTCAAGAAGAAGAAGACAAAGAAAAGAATACAAGCACAAAGGAAAGGCACATTCCAAGGGAAAACACAATCGTCGTCATTCTAAGAAAAGTAGGTATACAGGGGTTAACTACAGGTGTCAATGTTTGTAGATCTGTTTTTCTGTATATACTTGTGATGGCAAGGATAATTGTGTTCTCTCTGCCTCCAACTCAGTGTTTGGGTATCCTTGTGGGGGAACATTCAAATACCTGGATGTCAAATACACATGTATCAACACTGGTAAGTCCGATTAAGCCAATATTGATATGTATTAGCATGAGATAAAATGCATAAATATTTTGCAACACAAATACTTCTTGCAGTTGGCATGATACCAGTTGTTCACAAACTAACATTGCTTAAATAGCATTCTGCTAAGTGTTCATATATCAGTACAGTTAGCGTAGAGCTATTGACGGTGAAACCAAAACGGAACACTTGCGGGAAGCTGGCTGAAGAATTGCCATGATGTAATCTTATGTATACAATTTTCACATTAAGATACCTTTCATGTCAATCAATATGTTTATCTGCTTTACCGGTTACGAATCAAGGTTACTTGGACAGTTTAAGTTTCGAAGTAACTACAAAAATGTTTCCAGATTTACATGCCATACGACGCTATCCATTAAGGTATCAATGTCAGACATTTGTTTGTTTCAAATCTAATGCTAGTTTGGAGACAAACTCAATCAGAATTGTTTTTCACTCTAAAATATGTATGCGTATTTTTTGCTTGCGTTGATTGTTTTACTCCCGCACAAGCCAAGCTTCCAAAGTGTCCCTTTTTGAATACAGTTTAACC
>NW_018475989.1:0-1063 GCF_002113885.1 Mizuhopecten yessoensis | reverse complement strand
GGTTAACAGGAATGAAATATCCTGCTGGTGATCAGTCTGCATTCCCTCCATCACACCGGCAACATGCTGAACATGAACCTACAACAGGCCACTCATCAACTCATATTCATTTACATACAGTAATAACGCATTACAGAATTACTTCCATTTTGCTGAATCTTCTATAGGTAATAATTATCGTACAAGGATTGATGTTACTTAAAGTATTTGTCCGATTAAGCATCCTATCCTTTTTCTGGTTCAAAGGTCCCATATCTCAACCCTAATTTATGGACTTTTATAGTGGCCAGTGTATGTTTTGTTTTTGCAAGTTTTAAAAGGTTTCCTTAACATTCTAATTGTCCAAACTTGTTAAGTGCACAGGGTGTTTATACTGCCCCGTAATAGTGTATGTTAATATCATCTAAAATCTCAATGTCAACATATGTTCTACATCTCCACAGAACAGCTAGGAGGATATCCGTTCAACTGGGGTCAAATCAGGAGTGAATGGGCATTGCAAACCATTTTGACTAAATTATAGAAACCCGAAAAATGATATCTCATTATATTATTCTACATTTACCTCCTGTTTATAAAGTCCTTGACAACCTTTGATTTCTACTTGACTCAATGACTTTAAAATACATCCGATTGATTAAAAAATAATAAAATATATTTAACAATTACTTATACAGAATCCCTTCCTTTTCCCACCAATCACACTCTTAGACCAGTAAGTTCCAATACAATATTTACCATGAAAATGACCTGCTACCTCCTTATGTTTGAGGCATTTCATGCACCCAAAGTTTGTACTTACCAACGTTGATATTGACAGTATCGGAGCCTCCATCAACACTTTGCTAACATCTGTATACCGGGCACAGTCAGCCATTCCCTGACAAACACAACGTATATCAGTCTGTATCTTTGATTATTTAATGATTGACTACATTTGTATATATATCTGCTATAATCACCAAGCAGAAGGCATACACAGCAATAATTTTGTATTTCTGGGCAAAACAGTACACCTTTGACAGTGCAGGCGACACACAAATGTGGATGAACAAGTTTGATT
>NW_018475988.1:0-1063 GCF_002113885.1 Mizuhopecten yessoensis | reverse complement strand
AGTGACGTAACAATCAATACCTGCTCCCGAGAGAAGATAACTCTGAATACGCAAAGACGGAATAGGTGAACCAATTACACATATAACATTTCATAAAAGTAGCAAAGTCCTGGATGTGAGTTATCCGTGTATAGGGTTCGGTGCACCATACAGAATTTTACATATCAGGATTTGAGTGTTCGAATTCTTGTCCTAGCGGGAGTGTTGGTGGCGTTTTAGTGTTTTATTTTACGGTAGGACCGTCTTCTAACTGTATGTTTGCCTCACATAAGCTGTATCACACATTGCAAGTAATTATATACAACATATGGCCTGTTGGATATACCTCCATCCCCATACGATAAGCTCCAATGTGGCAAAAAAAACCACTCATTTGAGTGGTTTACTCTAAGATAAACACAAAGGGAAGGGTTATATCGGAAATATTCGAAAGACTGTAAACAATAAGATATGTTGAGTTAGAGTCAGCAAAAGTGTTTTGCATTAATAATTTCACGGGGAGAGTTGATATCTGCATCATGATATCAGTCATATGACATTTTAAAAGACATTGAGATCATAGTTTCAACACATTTCTATGGGAAAAGATATTGGCTGTTTATAAAGAAAACGCCAGGTAAAGACAGGAAGGACTTCAAAAGATCACCAAAGTCAATATTGATAAGAGTTTAGGTAATTGAACCATAGTATTTATGTCGGTATTTGTTTGAAGTATTTCCTCGAGAAAAGATATCACAAATGCTCGAATTAATGAAGTATTCATACAATGTACTGATTTATTAGAATAAACGTAACAATTGGCATTCTAAAGAACTAAGTCTTCAACTGAATAAATATTTTATGGTAACCAGACCGACCATGCGTTATCCTGTCCTATCAAAATTATGGTTTTATAAGGTGTAACGTTCTAGCAACAGCTAAGGTCATTTTAGGGTCAAAATTGTGGAAAACAGACAATGGTGATGATGCGTATATTTTGAAGCAGATTACGTTTGTTAACGCGGTTATCAAACAGACCGGTTGCCTTTCCTGACAAAACATTTGTGCAATTTCGTTCCTCTTG
>NW_018475987.1:0-1063 GCF_002113885.1 Mizuhopecten yessoensis | reverse complement strand
GATGATTGGTATTCCAAATCACAGAGGCTGTTATCCTACAAAAAATGAAGCAAGAAAAGAGGATATTGTAATGAAACTTACTGAAGCGAAACTCCTGTGTTTAGTCAGATTACAATCACATATTATGTTGATCTCCGATCATTATAATGATTACACGCGATTCAATATTTACCAGAGAGCACACGTGTATGATATTTAGGCATTCTGGAATATATCATTATTTGTGAAGTAAGTATGCAGTGATACAAGAGAAATAAAGTAACTGCCGTACTGAATTAGCCTTGATGAAAAAAAAACCGCAAAATGCTCAATGCTGCTAATCAGTATACGAGTAGTACTTGTCTTTGGTAGAGGTCAGTCATTTTATTGGGAAATATTTTCAAATATCCATTTCTACTAGATAAGATTGATAGACTACCTTAAATAATAATATAAAAATTACGTACTTGGCTAGTGTTCAGTGTTCGCTGATTTTCACCTAAAGTATAAAAAAATCAGTATTATTTTCAGGAAAATCAGAAAGTCAACATATAAAATGAAAACCATTTGTTTCTAATTCTGGTTATATACTGGATGATATGCTATTATTATATTACAAGTGTTAATAAATACGATTTTTTAGATTCCATAACAGGTAAAAAAAGCATCATATGATGAATGACACTAGGATNAGGTAAAAAAGCATCATATGATGAATGACACTAGGACTAATTGTTGCCGACCTTCACTGAAGCAGTTGAGACCATCCACAATCTGAATGTCTGGTTCTATCTGAGAGGATACTACAGTGACACCATCCGAGGATACCAACACTGTCCCTGTGGACGAGTTGGCCTCAACAGTCGTGTAGTAGGTCTACAATAAACAAAATAATCTTAGTAATATTATGTAGTGTGCAGCAATTATTTGATAAATATAGATGATATAACCATTTCCGGTGGAGATTCATCTATGATAACGCAACGCAAACGATGTAGATGGTTTAGTGTTTACAAACTACAAGATTTTACAGTACTCCCAAAATAAGTTAGTGTTAAAACGTTGTTATCGATTCTTTTTCAAT
>NW_018475986.1:212-1063 GCF_002113885.1 Mizuhopecten yessoensis | reverse complement strand
ATTGTAAGCGTTAATGTAATGTTAATTGTAAGCGTCAATGTAATGATAATTGTAAGCGTTAATGTAATGTTAATTGTAAGCGTAAATGTAATGTTAATTGTAAGCGTTAATGTTATGTTAATTGTGAGCGTTAATGTTATGTTAATTGTAAGCGTCAATGTCATGTTAATTGTAAGCGTTAATGTAATGTTTATTGTAAGCGTTAATGTAATGTTAATTGTAAGCGTTAATGTCATATTAATTGTAAGCGTTAATGTAATGTTAATTGTAAGCGTTAATGTAATGTCAATTGTGAGCGTTAATGTAATGTTTATTGTAAGCGTTAATGTAATGTTAATTGTAAGCGTTAATGTTATGTTTATTGTAAGCGTTAATGTAATGTTAACTGTAAGCGTTAATGTAATGTTGATTGTAAGCATTAATGTAATGTTGATTGTAAGCGTCAATGTAATGTTAATTGTAAGCGTTAATGTAATGTTAATTGTAAGCGTTAATGTAATGTTAATTGTGAGCGTTAATGTAATGTTAATTGTAAGCGTCAATGTAATGTTAATTGTAAGCGTCAATGTCATGTTAATTGTAAGCGTCAATGTTATGTTAATTGTAAGCGTCAATGTAATGTTAATTGTAAGCGTTAATGTAATGTTAATTGTAAGCGTTAATGTTTTGTTAATTGTAAGCGTCAATGCAATGTTAATTGTAAGCGTTAATGTAATGTTAATTGTGAGCGTTAATATAATGTTAATTGTAAACGTTAATGTAATGTTAATTGTGAGCGTTAATGTAATGTTAATTGTAAGCGTTAATGTAATGCTAATTGTAAGCGTTAATGTAATGTTAATTGTAAGCGT
>NW_018475986.1:0-177 GCF_002113885.1 Mizuhopecten yessoensis | reverse complement strand
AATGTAATGTTAATTGTAAGCGTTAATGTAATGTTAATTGTAAGCGTTAATGTAATGTTAATTGTAAGCGTTAATGTTATGTTAATTGTAAGTGTTAATGTAATGTTAATTGTAAGCGTTAATGTAATGTTGATTGTAAGCGTTAATGTAATGTTAATTGTAAGCGTTAATGTAATG
>NW_018475985.1:0-1063 GCF_002113885.1 Mizuhopecten yessoensis | reverse complement strand
TACATATTGTATCATCCTCTTACATATTGTATCATCCTCTTACATTACATTGCAAGTAACAAGTTTTACATGAGTATGTTTGTCACAGTGTATGTTTGTCACACTTTAGGTTTGTGACAGTGTATTTTTGTCACAGTGTATATTTGTCACCTTGTTTGGTTGTCACACTTTAGGTTTGTGAAAGTGTATTTTTGTCACAGTGTATATCTGACAGTGAATATTTGTCACCTTGTTTAGTTGTCACACTTTAGGTTTGTGAAAGTGTATTTTTGTCACAGTGTATATCTGACAGTGTATATTTGTCACCTTGTTTGTTTGTCACACTTTAGATTTGTGATGTACACTTATCACTATTTACATAGGATACCTGTTCACATAATTAGAGGGAGATAATTACCCTGAGGACACTGGTCGTTGTGATGNGCCACTATATAATTACCCTGAGGACACTGGTCGTTGTGACGCCACTATATAATTACCCTGAGGACACTGGTCGTTGTGACGCCACTATATAATTACCCTGAGGATACTGGTCGTTGTGATGCCACCATATAATTACCCTGAGAACACTGGTCGTTCTGACGCCACTATATCATTACCCTGAGGACACTGGTCGTGGTGACGCCACTATATAATTACCCTGAGGACACTGGTCGTTGTGACGCCACTTTATAATTACCCTGAGGACACTGGTCGTGATGACGCCAATATATAGCTCCCCTGAGGACACTGGTCGTTGTGACGCCACTTTATAATTACCCTGAGGACACTGGTCGTGATGACGCCAATATATAGCTCCCCTGAGGACACTGGTCGTTGTGACGCTACTATATAATTACCCTGAGGACACTGGTCATTGTGACGCCACTATATAATTACCCTGGGGACACTGGTCGTTGTGATGCCACTATATAATTGCCCTGAGGACACTGGTCGTTGTGACGCCACTAAATAATTACCCTGAGGACACTGGTCGTTGTGACGCCACTATATGATTACCCCGAGGACACTGGTCGTGGTGACGCCACTATATAATTACCCTGAGGATACTGGTCGTTGTGAT
>NW_018475984.1:0-1063 GCF_002113885.1 Mizuhopecten yessoensis | reverse complement strand
GTCACAATGTTTAACAGTAGGCCATCATCACACCAACAACACAATTCAAAAAGCAGAACTTCATCACACCAACAACACAATGTTAACAGTAGGCCATCATCACACTAACAACACAATGTTAACAGTAGGACTTCATCACACCATCAACACAATGTTAACAGTAGGCCCCATCACACCAACAACACAATGTAAACAGTAGGCCATTATCTAACCAACAACACAATGTAAACAGTAGACCCCATCACACCATCAACACAATGTAAACAGTAGGCCCTCGTTATTCCGTCGTCACAATGTTTAACAGTAGGCTCTCATCTCACCAACAACACAATGTAAAAAGCAGAACTTCATTACGCCATCCCAACAACACAATGTAAACAGTAGGCCATTATCTAACCAACAACACAATGTAAACAGTAGACCCCATCACACCATCAACACAATGTAAACAGTAGGCCCTCGTTATTCCGTCGTCACAATGTTTAACAGTAGGATCTCATCTCACCAACAACACAATGTAAAAAGCAGAACTTCATTACGCCATCAACACAATGTTAACAGTAGGCCTCATCACACCAACAACACAGTGTAAACAGTAGGCCCTCATCACACCAAAAACACAAGGTTAACAGTAGGCCCCATCACACCAACAACCCAATGTTAACAGTAGGCCCTCATCACACCATCAACACCACGTTAACAGTAGGCCCCATCACACCAATAACACAATGTAAACAGTAGGCCCCATCACACCATCAACACAATGTTAACAGTAGGCCTAATCACACCAACAACACAGTGTAAACAGTAGGACATCATCACACTAACAACACAATGTAAACAGTAGGCCATCAACACACCAGCAACACAATGTTAACAGTAGGCCCCATCACACCAACAACACAGTGTAAACAGTAGGCCCTCATCACACCAAAAACACAATGTTAACAGTAGGCCCCATCACACCAACAACACAATGTTAACAGTAGGCCCTCATCACACCAAAAACACAATGTTAACAGTAGGCCCCATCACACCAATAACACAATGTAAACAGTAGGCC
>NW_018475983.1:0-1062 GCF_002113885.1 Mizuhopecten yessoensis | reverse complement strand
ACACAGACGGTAAACTAGGCCAAAACATGGCCAACAAAGGAACACGGCCACATGTCTATACACAGACGGTAAACTAGGCAAAAAACATGGCCAAATAAGGAACACCGCCACATGTCTATACACAGACAGTAAACTAGGCCAACAATAAATGGGAAGTAGAATGGGCAAAAATAGCGGTGAACTGCTATATATAACGGGCAATATATACAAGACAATATAGTACAATACTGCCCTGTATATGTGGAATCTTGGCAGAGTCAACAGAGCACAGCCAGCCAGCTCAGTGCCATTGATAAAGAAAGACATGTTTGCTGTTGGTCAAAGGGGCCTCCCAAGGGAGTAAAAATAAGTTTTAAAACCTTAATTACCTCCTTTCCGCTTGACCCAAGCGACATAATGACCACTAGAACTGGACCTTCCCTTGTGCGTCAGAACAGCATTTAACTCATAGTAACCACTGTTGTTGGATCCAGGATCTAGACGAAACAAAACATCAGCCATAAAGTAAAATCTAAATGATCACCAAAAAGATGTCGTACACTGGTGAACATAAATCAACCAATCAATCTCCATATATCAATCCCCATATATCAATCTATTGTAAAATCCTTCATTATTTAAAGTAACTGCACTGCATTTATAAATTGAAATATATCAACTAACCTAAGGTTCATTTTGATCATAACATATTAAATGCTAACATTTTGTTAAAATTTGAGACAGTATTAAATGATGCAAAGTTTCTGTATATGCTTACCATTTTCAAACTCATATGGTTCTGTTTCCTTATCTGTATGTTTTATATCAGCTTCGTTCTTTTGTTTCACTAGTCCTGCTTCTTTTTCCTGTAAATAGATAAAGGTCAGTTATAGTGAACATTTACATTAAAGTTTATTTTATTTTTGCTTTTTACCATCCAAATAACACTTCAGAAATGATAAGTATAAGCTGAATTTAGAAAGAAAGTACATATCAATGCCTGGACTCTGTAGTGTTGACATGACCACTAACCACACTTCTATAGCTACTTCCTGTCTACAGTGAATACCACACATATATAGC
>NW_018475982.1:0-1062 GCF_002113885.1 Mizuhopecten yessoensis | reverse complement strand
AAACCCAATACGATCTCAAAAACACCTGTTTCTTCAAATGAATAAGTTCAACGGAAACGCACTAAACAGTGAAAAATCACCATGGAAATAGGTTATATTTCCATGGTGATTTGCTAGTGTGCAGTGCGTATCAGTGACCATGACGGTCCGAGGCCTTTTGTGCTTCAACAGTTACAATAATAAAGAGGGCAATAGACGATCTGGGAAAATGTAGCTAACGGTATACGACGTTTGTATTGACTTAAAATGGTGACTGGACACATGAAAGTACCCACACATGATAACTGCGTAATCATAACCTCATTAAATGAATTCATAGTTCATCATCTGACTTTTTATGGTGACCTTAATAGGGTATATTTAGATTAGAAACTCGCCTGTAACATTATTGATTCCTCTAAACTCTCACATAGCGAATGTTGTTATGTTTTCTCGCATATACGAAAGGAGTTATATTGTCCATCCGTCTGTCACACATCTAATACTTTTCTTAGTATTGATTGATTTCAGCCAAACTTTCGATGTGCTCGTAAAATAGCAATAGTCAGTTCAGGTAGGAAGATGACGGAATTCTTCGAAACATAATCAGAATAATTGAATATCTAAATAGATTACAGGCATGTTATTAATTTCTGTTTACCGAGACTTCCAAGACCTTATAGGTTTATGGGCTTAGATTGTGTAACATAATACCAAACTGAGTCGTAAGGGTTACGCCTCGGTTGAGATTATGTTCCAGCCCTCGACTGATATTGCCCGATCTCGCTCTGTTATAGGAACTTGTTTTTTTCTCGCAACTTTTCGTTCGAAAAAAGAAATTAATTTCGCTAAAGACTATAAGTTTCCCGTCTGGGACCTCAAACAGATATGGCTTCTACACTACTGCAACTACATTTTAATGCTTCCACGTTAAGATGTAGTCCGTCCTTACAAAGAGGACAACGTATATATCCCAGTGTAGAATATGTTTTATCTCCAACATCAAAATAATACATAAAAATGACACACCAGAATATTATAATGCAGATTGTCTAATTCGAACCGTTAAAGCGCGGATAGAAA
>NW_018475981.1:0-1062 GCF_002113885.1 Mizuhopecten yessoensis | reverse complement strand
ACGTGACCAATACCAACCATGTAAGTATGAATAGAAACCGCTGTGGAAATGTGCTTTCTAATGTATAACACGGATGTATCAGACATTACACGCAAAATTTCTAGCAAAAGAGAGTGGAGAACTCCTTGACATTAAATTTAACTCAAGCCAGATTTAATATTGAAGAGGTGTTGTAATCGTTTTTACTTACACTGATCTCTATCGACAGATTCCCCATGCCTTGCCCATACATGTGATACCAAAGTCCAACGCATATCTGTTCACCAGCCGGAAACGGGTTTGAGGTGACCATTTTAAAAACGCTTCCATGGTATGTATCAGATGCTTCGAGGTAGTAGTAATAGCCGTTACCTAAATGTGTATAAACATTAGTTCAAGTAGAATTATGTTCACATCATACCTTGTTTTAGGCAATGCCATATCTACAACAGGTCAAGGCATTTTATGCAACTGTATATTAATCAGCATTGCATTCGTCCGAAAGGAATATAATTAACGACATTTTATTGAATCTTAAGTTTCAATCACAATACGTATGTATAGTTTAATTTTGGTCATACGTTCTCTATTTTGATATACCAAACGTCGATATAATAAGGAACAGATGGGTTTATAGGTACTACTTGCATCAGATTTTTATAGTTCATTAAACAATCCGGGATGAAAACATTCCGTGCAATTGATCGTTTCCACAGAATAAATTAGTAAATATCTGAAAACCTGAAAATTTGATGGAATAGTAGCATGATGTTTTGAAATATGAACGGTTGTACATATATGTAAACAAATGTATGAATGAAAATAACAAGAAAATAGCAATGCATTTTATATAAATGCTCCATAGTTAGGGTTAGTAATCATAATGTTCTTATATAATAAACATGTCCGGGGAAAGGGTGTTCAGGTTTGATAGAATGATATTTTGAATTCTTTAAAATCAACATCCAACATCTGCAGAATAGTATTGAAACATTAATGTATCCATGCTTTAGTAGTATTTAAGGATGGCAGTCAAAATGTTGGATACTTATTTTGTTGCGCAGCAAAAAGAACCAGTGTACT
>NW_018475980.1:0-1062 GCF_002113885.1 Mizuhopecten yessoensis | reverse complement strand
GCAATACAACACATAGTCTATATACGTCTAGAATAAAACAACGCGTAACATTGTTCAGTAGGACGACTTCTATTTTTAACATTTAAAACTTAAAAAAATACACTATTTTAACAATTAGAAAAAAAAACCACTTTTATATTTATCAATAAATTAATATTTGAATATAAGTACTTATGTTTTTTAGTTCTTTTCATTTTCAAATCCCTACATTACCATACTTACATTTCCAAACTCTTTTTAGGTACTATTTATGCCACTCTGTCCACACTGACTGACCACACCGCGCAAATACCACCAAGGAAAATACTAAAATTACACTAAAAACAGAGCCTTGAACCCAACCAATAGTTTTACAACATTTCACGTGACTCGATTATGAACACGTGATGTTACCTGTGTGATTGAATACAGACGAGAAAGACAATTACCCTAATTAACATTGTAAAGTGTCCCAATCATAAAACTGCTAAGTTATAGTTCGCATGCTCAGCTTCTTTGGTGGTCTTATGTGTAACTCTTCTTGTATATATACATATGCATGTGATATGCCTAACCTGCACGTTGTATACCAAACACCCACTTAACAGTGGCTCTATATAAGCGAAGAAGTAATAAAGACAGTGTATACAACGGAATTTGTCAAATTTTCTCGGCAACCCGCCCCTTAAAATACATTAACATGATTAAAGTAGAGTTATGATTTAAAATTTATACCGGACTGAATATTCCAATTTATACTACATTATCATCCCCGATTGTCTCGTCCTATACTGCATTATCATCCCCGATTGTCTCGTTCCTATGCTGCATTATCATCCCCGATTGTCTCGTTCCTATACTGCCGTATCATCCCCGATTGTCTCGTTACTATACTGCATTAATACTACATTATCATCCCCGATTGTCTCGTACCTATCCTGCAGCATCATCCCCGATTGTCTCGTTACTGTACTGCAGTATCATCCCTGATTGTCTCGTACCTATACTGCATTATCCTCCCCGATTGTCTCGTACCACTACTGCAGTATCATCCCCGATTGTCTCGTTACTATACTGCATTAT
>NW_018475979.1:0-1061 GCF_002113885.1 Mizuhopecten yessoensis | reverse complement strand
TATAAAGAAATGCAATGGCAAAATCACTGAATAAGCATATAAATCTAAATAATTTTAAATAAAAGTAGTAAAACGCATATATATATACTTATGTCACAATGAAATTGTTAAAGGAACTAGTCGTTTATTTGAAATCTTTTAGTTTTGAGAATATAAATTTGGACGGCTAGAGTGTTTGATATTGTGACCACGGAATAGATCAATTTCGTGAATTTCGATAAAGTTGATAGTCCTTCCGCCAAGTTTGCCACAAACCACTTAAAAGTTGACATCGGACAAAAGAAGAACGCTGTGCCACAGTATAAGCTCGTTTATCCATTAGGTAGATAAGTTAATAACTAGACAGCCGCACATTTCTTCTTTGGCACGATCTTGTTTCTTTTTACCATCATCTGGATTTTTCACATGTCAACTATAGGAGCTATATGGTTCAACGCGATGTATCAAAACACTTGTTAACTTTGAACGTAGGGATACACACATGCTAACCAAACCAGGTTTACTGCTGTTCATCATTTTAACTTAAACTGCAACATGTGTATATAGTATTAGACCTCTTCACTCCGGCAGTGAAAACACAGATAAACGCGCTGGTAGTGAAGTCATAAGCCCCGTCATTTCTGCGGTAAGGTTTACGAATGTTACTTAGTCGCGTGTAAAAACGCATATATGGTATAGGACATGAATATAATGTTATGGCCATTCAACAGTGAACACACGTACATTGTATATACTAGTT
The DNA here is from genome assembly GCF_002113885.1 of Mizuhopecten yessoensis. NCBI lineage: Eukaryota > Metazoa > Mollusca > Bivalvia > Pectinida > Pectinidae > Mizuhopecten > Mizuhopecten yessoensis. The sequence goes on along the minus strand of NW_018475979.1, from coordinate 322 downwards.
CCTGCTTACATGTGCAGTAAAGAAAGATTAAAGGGTCTATTTAGTCAAATGACAACCAGAATATCGAGCCGATTCTAAAAGTATATCTTTTCTAACGAAAGTTTACGTAGTTGATAATTACATGACCTGAAGCCAACGTCCAGTGTGGTCAGTTTCATATTTTGAGAAAGCCGGTGATGAAAACAGGTACGACAGAAATAGCGCAATATCTGGGCCTGTCAGTGAGAAGTAAACATGTACACCACTATGCTTGCTGTCGACAGACAACACTGTCAGTTATTGAGTTCACACATAACACATTCTTGAATTTACACAATACATC
>NW_018475978.1:0-1061 GCF_002113885.1 Mizuhopecten yessoensis | reverse complement strand
CATGAGAACAGTTTCATGATACGGGCTTTGGTATCAATCTTACACCAGTAACCTTTAAGTAGACCAAGGGTGAACACATTAAAATGGGCTTAATCAAGTAAGTCAAATATCACCATCACGGGCCTTTAGATTATCAAGAAGATGATTTGATTCCTGTGACCTTGAGAGTTGGTTAAGATTATTCATTTGAGCAAATATTGTAGCCCTTCATCCCAGCATGCCTTTGGCAAAATATAATCACCCTGGGCCTTTTGGTCATTCAGGAAATGTTATTTGAAGATTTCATTTTAAACATTTGACCATAGTGACCTTGAAAGTAGATCAAAATCAATTGTGCAAACAAACTTTGTAGCCCTTCATCCCAGCAAGCTTCGGCCAAGTATCATCACCCTGGGTCTTTTGGTTACCAGAAGTTGTTTGAAGATTTCTGAAAGATCTGATCTCAGAGACCTTGAAAGTGGGTCAAAGTCAATCACTTAAACAAAATTTGTAGCCCATCATCCCAGTATTCTACTGAGCAAATCTGATCACCATGGGCCTTTTGGTTATTGAGAAGAAATTGTTTAAAGATTTTAACATATCTGACCCCTGTGACCTTGAATGCAAGTCAAGGTCAATTGTTTAAAAAAACTTTGTTGCTCTTTTTCCATGCATGCTTGTTACCAAATATTGTCACCTGAAAGTCTTCTGGTTATTTTGAAGAAGTTGTTTAAAGACATATGAAATATTTGACCCAAGTGACCTTGAAATTGGGTCAAGGTCAATCTATTGAACAAACTTTGTAACTCTCCAGCTAAAATATTACCTTTTGAATTGGTACTTTCTTCCTTCATATTCTTGTTAATTATTTCAAATGGTGTATTTTTTTTTAGCTCACTATCATCAGATGGTTGGCTATTCAAATCGCCCGTCGTTGTGTTGGGATAAACAAAATGGCTGATACATGGCCTGGATCTTGGATTTTGACAGTTAATGTTTGTTATTGCAATTTCTCATAAAGTACCGGATGTATCTTTCTCAACTTTGATATGTAGGTTGTTAAATTTTGAGAGTGATCATAA
>NW_018475977.1:0-1061 GCF_002113885.1 Mizuhopecten yessoensis | reverse complement strand
GCCAATATCTTTCTCAACTCCCTTGGGAGCATACAGCCGCTGCTGGCATTTCATTGCTCACGGCTAGCATTCTACAATTTTAATACGGCCCAACCACATACTCATTTCCAGCTGAGTAAGCTGAAACAAGCAGGGTAAAATATCTTGCTCAATCATGATGCAACTCAGTGCCGTGACGTGACTCGAACCAGCAACCCTTCGGTCACGAGCCCGGTGTCCCACCACTAGACTACTGTGCCTCCCTTCGGTCAGGAGCCCAGTGTCCCACCACTAGACTGCTTTGCCTCCCTTCGGTCACGAGCCCGGTGTCCCACCACTAGACTTCTGTGCACCCTTCGGTCACGAGCCCTGTGTCCCACCACTAGACTTCTGTGCATCCCTTCGGTCACCACCCCGGTGTCCCACCACTAGACTACTGTGCCTCCCTTCGGTCACCAGCCCGATGTCCCACCACTAGACTACTGTGCCTCCCTTCGGTCACCAGCCCGATGTCCCACCACTAGACTACTGTGCCTCCCTGTGGTCGAGAGCCCGCACGCTGTATACCGCCACTGGACTACTGTGCCTCCCTTTTGTCACGAGCCCGGTGTCCCACCACTAGACTACTGTGCCTCCCTTCGGACACGAGCCCGGTGTCCCACAACTAGACTACTATGCCTCCCTTCGGTCAGCAGCCCGGTGTCCCACCACTATACTACTATGCCTCCCTTCGGTCACGAGCCCGGTGGGCCACCACTAGACTACTGTGCCTCCCTGTGGTCGAGAGCCCGCACGCTGTATCCCGCCACTGGACTGCTGTGCCTCCCTTTTGTCACGAGCCCGGTGCCCCACCACGAGACTGCTTTGCCTCCCTTCGGTCACGAGCCCGGTGTCCAACCACTCTCCCTTCGGTCACCAGCCCGGGGTCCCACCACTATACTACTATGCCTCCCTTCGGTCACGAGCCCGGTGTCCCACCACTAGACTACTATGCCTCCCTTCGGTCAGGAGCCCGGTGTCCCACCACTAGACTGCTTTGCCTCCCTTCGGTCACCAGCCCGGTGTCCCACCACTAGACTACT
>NW_018475976.1:0-1061 GCF_002113885.1 Mizuhopecten yessoensis | reverse complement strand
CACCAGTACTATTGGAGGAGACTGTCAAACTTTCCTCAGTCCCCATCAGTACTATCGGAGGAGATTGGGCGTTACACCATCCACCTCTGTCTGTCCTGCATATCTCGTGAATTTGTCACTTACATTTGTCTAGTTTTGTATGTGAATAAGGTATACCGGGAAATTTTCGCTACTATTTAATTTTTATGCCTTAATTTTGCAATCCATAAATGAGGCAAATTTATCATTACAGCAAACATTAGTTAACAGTATAACATGCATAGAAGTTCAAATTATAGAGCGAAATTAAACCTGGGTGATTATGGATTTTACTGGCAAAGGGCAAAAGTTTGACTGGGCGAAAAATGTCCCAGTATATATACAGTATATGATCACTGACGTACAGCTTGTCGTAGACTGACACGTGGTCTCACGCTATGACTGACCTACAGCATGTTGTATACTGACACGCGGTCTCACGCTATCACTGACGTACAGCATGTCGTTTACTGACATGCGGTCTCCCGCTATCACTGACGTACAGCATGTTGTATACTGACACGCGGTCTCACGCTCTCACTGACGTACAGCATGTCGTAGACTGACACGTGCTCTCACGCTATGACTGACCTACAGCATGTTATATACTGACACGTGGTCCCACGCTATCACTGACGTACAGCATGTCGGATACTGACACGTGGTCTCACGCTCCACCATACAGAGTCATAGCCCTTTGCACGTATTTGATATCAACTTTATCTGAAGTTTTATCTATGGATTGCTCACAATACTTTGCGTTATTGATTTAGATTCATCATTGCCTTAAATTAATTGACCAAATATTAACTTAGTTGGCAAATCATGGCAAATTATAAGTTCACACACTCATCCACATCAAATATTGCTTACCTAGCTTTAATATAAAGTATGTCTCCCCCATCACAGGGGATCTGTATACATAATTATAAGTTCACACACTCATTCACGTCAAATTTTGCTTACCTAACTTTAATATACAGTATGTCTCCCCCATAACAGGGGATCTACATACATAATTATAAGTTCACACACTCATTCAC
>NW_018475975.1:0-1060 GCF_002113885.1 Mizuhopecten yessoensis | reverse complement strand
GTATGTATGGTGTGTGAGGGTATGTATGGTGGTTGAAGGGTATGTTTTGTTGATGAGGGTATGTATGGTGGGTGAAGGTATAAGGGTAAATTAGGGGTGTGTGTGGGTGAGGGTGTGTATGGTGTTTAAGGATGCGTGTGTGATGGTTAGGATACAAATGATTGGTAACATATGTATGGAGGTTGAGGGTATGTATGTCAGGTGAAAGTATGTGTGGTTTGTGAGGATATGTGTGGTGGGTGAGGGTGTGTGAGGGTATGTATGGTGTTTAAGGATGCGTGTGTGATGGTTAGGATACAAATGGTAGGTTAGGGTATATGTGGTGTATGAGGGTTTGTATGGTGGGTGAGGGTATGTGTGGTGAGCGAGGGTATGTATAGTGGGCGAGGTTATGCGTGTCAGGTTAGAGTATGTGTGTTAAGGTATGTGAGGGTATATGATGAGCAGGATATGTGTGGTGTGTGATGGTATGTGTGAATGGTGAGGCTTTGTTTGATGTTTGAGAGTATCTGTTGTGCTCAATGTTATGTAAGTGTTGTATAAAACTGACAATGAACATATTTTCTGCAATATTTGTTTTATTTACTATTACTGCAAATTTTACATAATCAACAAAAATAGCAGGAGTGATCCCCATAGCCACCTAATCTTTAGTAATACAAGTACATGTACTTACAAGTTCACAGAAAGCCTTGATGTACATTTCTGTAGAAATCTTAGTCAAACCACTTGCAAAGCTCACGGCCATTTTCACCATACTGTATAATTTGTACTGTGCATTAAAGGACACATTGCACATTGCATCCATTTTTCCTCGGGAAACAGAACTGGAAAAATCATTATGGCAGATCTCGAAGACAGCCTCCCTTTGGCCGAAACATGTCAGCACTTGTCAGGATGTAAATCAAACCTTACATTTTGTACCGAATTAAGTGGTGTTGTTGCTCATCATTTCTATTTTCATTTGCTCTACTTCCCCTGACGAGCACTGTTGAATACCATTAAGGTATCCACACCAGGATCCCTACCACCACTATGGAACTGACTTCCTTGCAGGGAC
>NW_018475974.1:0-1060 GCF_002113885.1 Mizuhopecten yessoensis | reverse complement strand
GCTAAGATATATCTATATGCCGACTGTGACAGTAAATATATTGAAAGACGACCTGAAACCTGTAGAAAATCACATGAAATACCTGACCTTTTTACTTGAAAAAAATGCATTTTTAGATGTGAAAATATTAATTAGATCTAAAAAAAGCATTTATTTGGTAAAGTTGAATGTTTACTCCTTTACTCTTGAGTCATTATTATTACGGTATACATGATAGTCATTTGGCGTTATATATAGACTCAGAGTCCATAATGAAAAGTCATTTGGGATTCCTGAGCATAACAAAGATAGGTAGTTTATACCTAGCAATTATATATTTTCTGCAGAAAATTGCAAGCTGATTTGAAAACTACAAAGATTGATGAAATGAAAGTCCAATTGGAGGCCTGCTTTCACGAGATTGTAAGACTTCAACAGTCCAAGGACACTGGCATAGAGAAATCAATCAAGTAAGTTACATAAAAAAGCTTCATGAATATATTGTCATACTGAAACAAAACATTTTGGAGTTTTTCAGATATATACATCCTTGCATTGACAACGTTTTGAGAGATTTTAAGTCACACTAACTTGTTAATCTCAGATGGGATATGTTCAAGTTTTCTCACTTTAGATTTCATAAAAGTGAATGGTTTCTCAAAAATGTTTGTGATTGGATTATTATCAGTAACCTTGGATGAGCCTGACCAGGAAATCATGAAGAAACCCTAATCCAACCTAATACATATTAAAGTTACCTTTTATAATTCTAACTCTGTTTTATTTAGACATAAAAATGAAGGTGGAAAGATGGACAAAGCTGTGAAGGATACCATAATCCGACTGAACAAACAGATTGAGCAGCTCCGTTCTGAGAACAAAGGTCTGAAACAGGACCTGGAGCGGGACCTGTCTGGTACCACAGGTAATCTTATCATGTTACACTGTAGATACAGTCGTGTACATGTTCATAGATATATCCACATATTTTACTTTATAATCGTTTTCTAAAAAAAGTCTTATCAAATATCAGAACTGAAATCTATTTCTTGAAACTTCATAGATACAGGAAATATGGCTC
>NW_018475973.1:0-1060 GCF_002113885.1 Mizuhopecten yessoensis | reverse complement strand
TCAATTTATATCTGTATGACAATGAAAAAATGTGACCGAGGAAGTAAGCTCATGTTGCTGTGGCCTCTTTGTGTCCTCTATGTGCATTAACATATCCAAGCATCAATGGAAAATATCAGCGCGCGACCTTGACAGTTCAGTAACACACCCACACCCTCTCCTATCCTACAAACAACACGTGGTTCTGACATCACCCAGTCAGCTGTCCCTCTGATCAACCTTGCGTGTTATCAATCATGATAAAACAACTGTTATTAGTAATATTTGTATAGTTCCTGATGTATCCCGGACAATATCATAAAAAAACCAAATTATATAAATTATGTATGAAATGAGATTCCCTCGACAGCTGGCACTGTTCACAAGTCAACAACATACCATTACACGGTGGAATACTGCTCCATCCAAAAGGTCCCGTTATTTTGGATCTAAATTCAAAATGTCACTAAGGGACAACTTGGGCATTTGATGGAATAATTATAGTCTCTCGCGTTCAGATAGCTTGTCCTGTACCGGGGAAGTGTCTGGTGTTTTAGTAAATGTTAGGAACATTCCTACACGAGTAAAATTTCTGCAGTATGGAACCATAAACTGTCTCTGAATAATGCGAATGCCCTGCTAGTATATAACCCCGACCCCCAGCCCGTTATAAAATCTCCAAATTATCCTACCATGTATTTTGCAATTATTTATTTGTATTTTGATGAATTCTTTTTCTCAATCACCTTATAGCAGTTGCCACATCATGACCACCTACATGTAAATACTTGTTTGTTTGATAACAAAGTCAGTGTCTTTTCAATCGCCAGTTACACGTGCTTACCACTGTAGAAAATTATGTACTTTGTATTGTTAGATAATGGTTTCGGTAACAAACCCACAGTACCTGATCATTTGCCTTTTCTATGTAATTTGTTAAGGTAATGCAACACTCCATAACAATATTATTAAATCTATATAAATAGTTTGAGGTTGATTAATACACCTGAGGTCGTCGAGTTTACCTTGTTTATGATTTTTTTTGGACTAAATTGATATTAATAATCCTGAAATAAACTGG
>NW_018475972.1:0-1060 GCF_002113885.1 Mizuhopecten yessoensis | reverse complement strand
GGGGACGTAGTGGTGAATAGAAGAAGACAAAAGGGGACGTGGTGGAGAATAAGAGAGGACTGAAGGGGACGTGGTGGTAAATAAGAAAGGACTTAAGGGGTGTGTTGGTGAATAGAGGAATATTGAATGGGACGTGGTGGAGAATAGAGGAAGATTGAAAGGGACGTGGTGGTCAATAGAGGAAGATTGAATGGGACGTGGTGGTCAATAGAGGAAAACGGAAGGGCACGTGGTGGTGAATAGAGGAAGATTTAAGGGGATGAGGTGGTGAATAGAAGAAGACGGAATGGGACTTGGTGGTGAATAAGGGAGGACTGAAGGGGACTTGGTGCTGAAAAAGAATGTACTAAAAGGATGTGGTGGTGATTAAAGGAATATTGAAGGGGACGTGGTGGAGAATAGAGGAAGACGGAAGAGGACGTGGTGGCTAATAGAGGAAGACGGAAGAGGACGTGGTGGTGAATAGAGGAAGACGGAAGGGGACGTGGTGGTAAATAGAGGAAGATTGAATGGGACGTGGTGGTCAATATAGGAAGACGGAAGGGGACGTGGTGGTGAATAGAGGAAGATTGAAGGGGATGAGGTGGTGAATAGAAGAAGACGGAAGGGGACGTGGTGGTGAATAAGAGAGGTCTGAAGGTGACGTAGTGGTGAATAGAGGAAGACGGAAGGAAGGGGATGTGGTGGTGAAAAGAGGAAGACGGAAGGGGACGTGGTTGTGAATAGAGGAAGACGGAAGGGGACGTGGTGGTGAATAGAGGAAGACGTAAGGGGACGTGGTGATGAATAGAGGAAGTTTGAAGGGGACATGGTGGTGAATAGAGGAAGACGGAAGGGGATGTGGTGGTGAATGAGAGAGGACTGAAGGGGACGTGGTGGTGAATGAGAGAGGACTGAAGGGGACGTGGTGGTGAATGAGATAGGACTGAAGGGGACGTGGTGGTGAATGACAGAGGACTGAAGGGGACGTGGTGGTGAATAAAAGAAGACGGAAGGGGCGTGGTGGTGAATAAGAGAGGATTGAAAGGGACGTGTTGGTGAATAGAGGAAGACGGAAGGG
>NW_018475971.1:0-1059 GCF_002113885.1 Mizuhopecten yessoensis | reverse complement strand
AATAATTGACCTATCTTGGAATTCTTCTCCAGACTCGGATATAGCTTCGTTGACCTAATTACTATCCCTGAACAAGCAATTCCTGACACATGTACAGAAGCAAAATTATTATTTCAAGAAGAATTAACTGGAAAAGATTAAACTGATGGCATATACATCCATAGTGTTACCCAGTATATCTAGACTAAATGAACAGAATTAAAACTAAAATGCTGAAATACATCAGTAAAAATAGAGGCATATGACTATGATAAATATATGTGATAGTCAGACCACATAAAGAGGGATGAAAATTGATAACCTCAAGCATTATTTCACTTTAGATTTGAGGCTTTTGCAGAAAAGTTTTTAATAACTAGGTAATTTTATGAGATTCATAGAATTGTTTTTAATGAGGGTATAAAATGTGCCTTTATACCTGTGGTATTACTGTTGCATTAGTTTTATATGTATTGGTCAAAATTTCAGGAAAAGCAGATATTTTTTTTGAAAATAAGGCATCTGATAATGCCTGGATGGAAAACAAGAGGGATACAACGTTGAGAGACCAACCACGAGAAAAGGAGGAAGAGAAGAAAATTAGAGAAAAACAAGAAAAAGAAGACAAACTGCAAAGGTAGTGTACGGAAACCTTCAAGTCCTGAAAGTCTTAATGACAATTTTTTTGTTGTTGAAAAAAATGCATTTTCAGTGCATTGATGAGATAGAAATTTGAACACAATAACTCCTATTAACCAACTTCCGGGCTATTTGTTGAATAGCTTAGGTGTTCGTTTTGAAATTTTTATGAGAAATGAAAAGGATGAAATGAAAATGTTCTAAATGAAAAAAAAAGCAGTGGAATTAGACTGGGATTCCAACCCAGGACTTCATATTGCTATGTTAATACTTTTACCGAATGACCTCCCGGGTAAATAGAAATGAAATTGCCCACCTTTGCTACAGTTATATCCAAACGGAAGTTAAGGGGAGGTAACTGTATATAGGGAAAAACACAGTGCAGTGGGACAGGGCTCCTTAACATGAGTGATCTACAATTGATTGATTAAGTTTCCTTGT
>NW_018475970.1:0-1059 GCF_002113885.1 Mizuhopecten yessoensis | reverse complement strand
AATTTGAATCAGAGAAGGGGCCGTTTTGGAAACCGGCCCTTTTGCTGAACATTTCATACTGTAATGGCATCATTCCACTACAAAGGTAAGCCATCACTACTTCATGGTTGACAACTAAATTACCATTTACAGATTCAGATGATGTCCAACGCAAGGTCTGTCCATGAGAACAGCAATAGTCAACGTGGATAACATGCCCGCTCCTTGATATGTCCCTCATCCTGAGTCGGTATACACACTGCCTTGCATGTTCCTCTAATTTTGAAGGAATGTCGCCTACTGATTGAATGTTTCCTATGAACAATTCATCAAGGAAGATGCCCTCAGCTTTGTTGATGATGATTTCATTTTCTTGACTTGAAACCTGTTGGTTTTCTGGTGACTTCGACCGATTAGATGGATGACTTGAAAGGAAGTTATCCAGCACACTATTAAAAAAAGAGCAGGATTTGCTTTTTTCCCAACAATTTCTTTCACAGCTGTTAGTTTTGTTTCAAACTGTCACTTTGGAAATGCAGCTCCATTGTCTTTCTACAGGTGTTGTAAGCATATTCTTTGAAGGAGCCATCACTGAGACGTTTTCTTACTTTGTTCCCACTGCAAGTGTTGGTTTTATCACTTAGAGCCATTTTGAATGTATACTAGCAGTGGAAAAAAAACTGTGCATGCGGAGAATTGTTATAGAACATGTATTACCAACTGTATATACATGAAAATTCACACACATGACCGAGTATGACACATACACACTATCCGTGTGTCATTGAAAGTTTTTCCCGTGCAGTTTGCTCTCTGTAGGCGTTGACCAGTTTGCAAGTTGTTCTCGTCCAGCCATCCAATACGACAATGAAAGTTCATTTTTCAACTGTTGGGTCACTCTGTTGAGACCAGTGCACAGTAAAAACAGCATTATTACGTTTTAAATTGTGATTAATGCAATGCCGAGGCTCAATGAAAATGACCGCCTCCGAATTATTGGTATGCTTCAATCTGGTATGGGCCGAGCCGTTGTCTCTACAGGGACCACGGAACCAAATCAAAAATAGATTGTGGGTTTTT
>NW_018475969.1:0-1059 GCF_002113885.1 Mizuhopecten yessoensis | reverse complement strand
CAGCTTACACAATACCGTATAATACAGCTTACATAACACCTTATACTACAGCTTACATAACACCTTATACTACAGCTTAAATCACACCTTATAATACAGCTTACATACCACCTTATAATACAGCTTGCATAACACCTTATAATATAGCTTACATAACACCTTATACTTCAGCTTTCATAACACCTTACAATACAGCTTACATACCACCCTATAATACAGCTGTATTATATAATACAGCTTACACAATACCGTATAATACATCTTACATAACACCTTATACTACAGCTTAAATCCCACCTTATAATACAGCTTACATACCAACTTATAATACAGCTTACATAACACCCTATAGTACAGCTTACATAACACCCTATAATACAGCTTACATAACACCCTATAATACAGCTTCCATACCACCCCATAATACAGCTTACACAATACCTTATAATACAGCTTACATAACACCCTATAATACAGCTTTGACAATACCTTATACTACAGCTTACATATCACCTTATAACACAGCTTACATACCACCCTATAATACAGCTTACATAACACCCTATAATACAGCTTACATAACCCCCTATAATACAGCTTACATAACACCTTATTGTACAGCTTACATAATACCTTATAATACATCTTACATAACACCTTATTGTACATCTTACATAACACCTTATAAAACAGCTTACATAACACCTTAATGTACAGCTTACATAATACCTTATAATGCAGCTTACATAACACCTTATAATACAGCTTTGACAATACCTTATACTACAGCTTACATATCACCTTATACCACAGCTTACATACCACCCTATAATACAGCTTACATAATACCTTATAATACATCTTACATAACACATTATAATACAGCTGACACAATACCGTATAATACAGCTTACACAATACCTTATACTACAGCTTACATAACACCTTATAATACAGCTTACAAAAAACCTTATAATACAGCTTACATACCACACTATAATACAGCTTACATAACACCCTATAATACAGCTAACACAATACCTTATAATACAGCTTACA
>NW_018475968.1:0-1059 GCF_002113885.1 Mizuhopecten yessoensis | reverse complement strand
CATCTAAGAACCTTGACTACTGTGTGGACACAACATTTAAGAACCGTGACTACTGTCGGGAGACAGCNAGAACCTTAACAACTGTGTGGATACAGCATCTAAGAACCTTGACTACTGTGTGGACACAGCATCTAAGAACCTTGACCACTGTGAGGACACAGTATCTAAGAACCTTGACTACTGTTGGGACACAGTATCTAAGCACCTTGACCACTGTTGGGACACAGCATCTAAGAACCTTGACTACTGTGTAGACACTGCATCTAAGAATCTTGACTGCTGTTGGGACACAGTATCTAAGAACCTTGACTACTGTGTAGACACAGCATATAAGAACCTTGACTACTGTGTAGGCGCAGCATCTAAGAACCTTCACTACTGTGAAGGCACAGCATCTAAGAACATTGACTACTGTGTAAGCACAGCATCTAAGAACCTTGACTACTGTGGGGACACAGTATCTAAGAACCTTGACTACGGTGAGGACACAGCATCTAAGAACCTAAACAACTGTGTGGATACAGCATCTAAGAACCATGACTTCTCTGGGGACAGAGCAACTAAGAACCTTGACCACTGTGTAGGAACAGCATCTAAGAACCTTGACTACTGTGTAGGACCAGCATTTAAGAACCTTGACTACTGTGGGAACACAGTATCTAAGAACCTTCACTACGGTGTGGACACAGTATCTAAGAACCTTCACTACGGTGGTGACACAGTATATAAGAACCTTGACTACTGTGGTGACACAGTATATAAGAACCTTGACTACTGTGGTGACATGGACACAGTATCTAAGAACCTTCACTACGGTGGTGACACAGTATATAAGAACCTTGACTACTGCTGGGCCACAGTATCTAAGAACCTTGACCACTGTGGGGATACAGTATCTAATAACCTTGACCACTGTTGGTACACAGCATCTAAGAACCTTGACTACTGTGTGGACACAGCATCTAAGAACCTTGACCACTGTGGGGACACAGTATCTAAGAACCTTGACCCCATTTGGGACACAGTATCTAAGAACCTTGACTTATGTGTAGACACTGC
>NW_018475967.1:0-1058 GCF_002113885.1 Mizuhopecten yessoensis | reverse complement strand
CTTGGAAATAAGTCCAAGAGACACGTATTATGCAATAAGAGGTCGAATTGCATTGCCCAGTCGTCTATTATTCTTTGTCTTTCTATCTGTGCGGGTTCGACGGAGGAACATTCCCTACGTACCCTACTACATGATCGTACGGTGGTGAACACACCCAAGTGTCTCCCTTCAATGTCGTCTTGTAAGAAAAGATTAAAGAAATCACATATAAACTCCTGCATCGGTTGCAACGCCTGGAGTTTGTCTTTTCCTTTTCTTCCCCTCTGAAATGACTAATATACTTACGTTTATTTCTTGGCATGCCAGCAGAAGTTTAAACTATTGGATTTCCACCTTTTTATCCCTAACATCACCGATGAGTCCTAGAAGGACGAAACAGCTGTATGATGCAATGTCATTCATTAGCATAATATATCTATTACCAAAGGGGAAGGTATCATGGAGTGAATACAGCCTGACTTCCGTACTCATTCCGACCTTAACACCGAATAGCCATTAAATAGAGAAAGTAGTTTAGGTGGATATGCCTTGAAATTCCATGGAAGCGCGGTCTTATTAATGTTGTACATCCCCCTAGTGTCTACCTGGTCTAACATTTTACGCTAGCTGTCTTTGTTCAACTAATTATGGCAAGAAATCATCAACCGACAAAAATGTGAACTGATGGACTTTGTGAGGAAGAACTAGAAAACCAGTGTCAACAAAATCGTTACAAAGTAATAAGTACGAGGTATCTCCTGAAGATTAGTTTAGCAATTTAAAGTTGTTTTGTTTATAACGTTTCGAAAATACAGGTCCATTATCAAAATGTTTATCGGTTCATAGCTATGATAATAGGTTTCTCTTCATAAACAATTCAATGTTAAAAAGTTCCAACCAACTCGAAAAGACAAATGCTGGTTTTCTATGAAAATCATTAACACACATTATTGAATTTTATTCGTGATTTGAGACTGGGAAGGCGATCTATTTTGTCCTCATTGGTAAGCAGCCTGCTCCTATACGTTTTACCGTGATGTGACGCTACCACAATTGGTACACGGTTGGTACACAATTGG
>NW_018475966.1:0-1058 GCF_002113885.1 Mizuhopecten yessoensis | reverse complement strand
TCAGTTCTGAAGAAGTGGTTTATTAATTTATTATTTTCCCCCATATAAAATACCTTCTCCTCGTAGTGAAGCAGTAGTCCTTTTTTAAAGAATAACCTCTATTTCCCCCTTTATCTGTAGCGTCGGGATCCTCGTTATCATCCAATCATCATTCTCTTCCTGATGATCGTCTAGTTGACTATGACAATTGACTTGTTTTGGGAGCAGCTTTCACAAAATATGAACAGACGTCCGGTGTGAGAAGACAGCTTCGTTTCATCAACTCGTGTGATCTCACTGTTTTTGTTGTTGTCCTGAATAACTCTCCAGTTCGGCCTATGTAGAGGAATGCAGTACAATTCATGATGCTTGTGTGTAGATCCCCGTCACAACGGGTACACTTCCATTTCTGCAGATAAAGCTGTGGCCCAAGCCAAGTATTTATCGAGCAGAGTTGACTTTGTTAGAGTTGACCCATTCTTTTTAGGACGCTGGAACCAGCCAAACTGATAAACTGTAAGGAGGGACTCGACCGATGTAGTGCAAGAGATGATGGATAGTTCATAGGCTGCTTCCATAGCAAAATTTGTTTCTTTTGCCTGATATTTTGCTATGGCTCCTGTTGATTCGTCAACACAATTATCATTTCTTTGAAAAGGTTAATAACCCATTGGATGTATACCTTTGCATGCATATCCAGTGATAGTTTGTTCCTTTGGTCAAGATGGTTTTCCTAGAAATGACTCACCCAAATTCCATGCGGCATGATTTTTTCCGGATTTTTGTTTTTGGAATTAAGTTTTGGTGATCTTGCCAGTGAGCAGCAGATGGCCTTCGAAAAGTGATTCCTGAGACTCATTATCATCCATTAATGTTTTTACTAAAAGATTACAATCATCCGATGGACCAGGAGCATACACTTCAGAAGTTCCTTGATTCTCTGTTTTCACCAACAAGATCATGGACAACATTTTCAACGTGTGTACGTATATCGTATATGTATCTCCTAAATCAGCCACGCCCTTCTGTTGGGAAGCTTGATTGATTGATTGATTGATTGATAGGTTTTACGTCCGCTT
>NW_018475965.1:0-1058 GCF_002113885.1 Mizuhopecten yessoensis | reverse complement strand
ACAAATATATATGAAATAAATAAATAATGCAACACCCATAAACGCCGACCATGCATACACGACCAAATTAAAGCGATAGTGTAGTGAGTGATTACTTCATGCTTAAAAAGCATTGAATTTCCAATTCAGTTATGGCTAAGAACTTTTGCTTTTGACAGTTCTTTAATTTTCGTTGTTGTCATCAAATCTAAAAGAAATGTCATACTAGTTTTGTTTGATGAAAATGTTTCTTTATCAGTATAATAAGAACATTTAACAATGAAATGATGTTCGTCATCGATATCGCGACTGTTACAGTATTTACAAATTTTATCTTTTCATTCTGTACCATGAACCAAATATTAGCAATTTGTTTTATATTTTTTACCCAATAGGCTTTATTAAACACTGATTAAGGCAAGAATTAACACAAATAAATTTATAAAGAGTACACTTAGCAGATGAATGAATCAAATCTAAACACTCCTGTTGAAGATATTCAAAATGAGCTACATTTCCCTATGCTTGCAATAAATATCCCAAACATAACATAGATAATGTTAGTTGTCCGTTTGCCGCCACTTTCAATCATCTTCTCATAACAAGCCATTAAAATACAATTGTCTGAATTCTAAGTTTAAGCTAACTTTTGAAATTCTAAATCTTCTAATTATCAGTAAAGATAGTCTCTCCAATTCTTGGTAAATCATAACATTAGGCGTGCTTTTATTACCCCCACAAATTCTTTACATTGCACTCTACATAAACCACAAACATTGCATTGCACTACATAAATATCACTCATTACATAACACACAGCACAAAGTACGACTTGTACGTGATAAGATGTTCGTCGATGGTGTTGTTCACGGGAGAGGCGAGTTCTCAAAGGATGGAATCACGTGTTCATCCTGCTGCACCCATGAATGTAGAGGAAAGCAGGTGAAAGAGATCGCGCCAGCCGTCAACTCCCAACGGAGCAGGGTTATCATCTTCTGGTTGTCCACCGTCACGTCGGGCTAGATACGCTGTTGGCCAGGATGGGCAATGTTCTCATGCGGGTTGTGATGACGAACAGA
>NW_018475964.1:0-1058 GCF_002113885.1 Mizuhopecten yessoensis | reverse complement strand
ACCATTTGCTGGGTATGAGGAAACAACTGGTGCATTCACGCAGAATCTACGGCCCAACAGCTATGAAGCTCACCTGGAAGCTGTATACAGTCAAGGGCAACGTCTGGAAGTCGAAACAACAATATCTTCTACTGAAGGACATTTTGCGCTCAGAACACCGTTTTCTGGATTTGAGGAAATCACTGCAGCATTTAACAATGTGATGACATCAGAGAGTATATCTGGTCATGCTGAAGCTGCATACCAAGGACAGAAGATGGAGGTTGATATTGCTTTATCCTACTCCAACGGAAAAGTGACGATGAAGACTCCGTTTTCGGGATATGAAGAGATGTCTGCAAGTTTCACACACCGAGGAACAGCGGAAAATTTTGTCTCCCACGCTGATATTTCCTACATGCAACAGCAAAAGTTTGCCGTTGATATGACATTTTCCTGGAGGAACAGTCGATTTGTACTAACAACACCGTTTGCAGGATACGAACAGATTTCAGCTGCTATTATAATCGACCATAACGAAACGGAAATGTCTGGTACAGCTGAATTAACGTATTTCACCGGGAAGACAATTGAGGCTGCACTTGCATTTTCCCCTTACTCTGGTCGTTTCACAATAAAAACACCATTTTTAGGATACGAAGAATTAACAGCGGCGTTCACACAGCAACTTACAAACAAGAGCTTTACTGGAAAGGTAGAACTCTCTCCAAAAATTGCTGAAAAGTTTGAGATTTCTGTTGATTTATCTAAAACATCTGGACAACTAACCGTTAAAACACCAATGGAAGGCTATGAGATGATGTCTGCAGCGTTCACTAACCGTTTCACAACGGATCGTTTCACTCACCAATCCGAACTAACATATCTTCCCGGAAGAAAACTGGAACTCGATATAACTGTTTCTTCTGGAGATGGACGCATTGTTGTTCGAACACCATTCAACGGCTACGAGGAAATGTCGGCTGCGTTAACAAACCAAATGGCAGAACAAAACATAGCCACCACTGTAATTATCACATACTTACAAGGAGAAAAAATTGAAGCTGCAGTATCTATTT
>NW_018475963.1:0-1058 GCF_002113885.1 Mizuhopecten yessoensis | reverse complement strand
AAGCTCGATATCTATATATTGAAGGTGAGGAAATAAAATATTTTTGTAATTTATTCACTGAAGTGTTTACTAACCTACTCCTACAAAATGTCCTATCTTAACGTCTTTTAGAAATAGAGAGTATGTATATTTCCCCCAGATTAACTTGTAATGTCTTTGGGGGCCAAAAGGGGAAAATTTGACAAAATTTCAAATATATTCTTCTAATAAACTAGAAGGCCTAGTGCTTAATGGTTTGGTATATATATTTAATTTTAGATCTTGGAGAAATGAGTTTGTTAAAGGCATGACCCTTTGGTCAAAAGTATTCAAATGCCAAATATTTACTTTAATAGGCCTATTTCAACTAGATGGACATTTGAGACATGTATTACTTCCTATTTTCATTGTTTGTTTCATTGGGGTTTAACGTCCCTTTAACATATCATAACATATCACTTGTTTGTCTTGGTCTATGTTGTGTTTTGTTCAATACGCTGTAATTTGCATACCAAGCATCCAGAGATAGGACAATGATTAATATTACCACTGTAAGTATATGTAGGTAGACATGGAACCATAAACAGGCTAATTATAAGTATTAACCTGCATGATATTGTACAATTTGTATTTTTAGGTATCATTATGGCCTACCTGCGACACTGGAGAAAAGTACCGTTACAGCTGCTTCTATTGCATTGGAATCAAGTAGTGATGAAGGAAATGTTTTATAATCTATGGTTAATGCAGGTTCATCAAGTGGATCTTTAGCCCAGACAGCATCTTCAAATGTGTCTACTCGTGCAGAACATTCTGATGGACTTGTGAATACAGCCTGTGACAGAACTGAATATGATTCTGATGCTGATTATGGTTACAAACCATACAGTGACTCTTCTGATTCTGAAACAAACATAAGTATTCCAGACCAGCTTTCAGACCCGGATGCACCTACTATTTCTGAAAAGCTTGCTCAATGGGCAACAAAAAATCAGCAAACAAGGGCAAGCTTAAAAGAATTGCTGGACTTATTAAGAGATGAAGATATACCAGTTCCAAAAGATGCCAGAACTTTGTAA
>NW_018475962.1:0-1058 GCF_002113885.1 Mizuhopecten yessoensis | reverse complement strand
CATCTATGTGTTCGTCTGTCTGCCGGTGATGTAATTATGGACATATACTGACATTAAGATTATATAATCAAGGAACCTTTGACCAGAAATATTTTTAGAATAGCTAAGAACAAGGGAGCAGTAATATTCTGAGAAGTAGGGGGTTTATTGAAGAGAAAAGGCTCATCCGTGTTCTCGTTCAGAACAAGGCGAATGTTAATCAAGATGGCGCCCAATCAGGCCGTAACACACGGATGGCGTACATCAGCCCCGGGCACTGACACAGCACGAGCTGGTTTCTAGGGTTGATATGCCAAACATTTACGGAATTAATAACATTTGCCAAACACTTTTTTTTAAAGAAATTGACATCAGTAGGCGTCAGACTCATCAACTCCGCTGTGTACAACTCTCGTCTGCTCGCGGTGATGTAAATTCCCGCCATATTCTTGGTACGAGTTTAATTGTTATTGTTTACAATCAATTGATTATGGTTGTTTTCCCTATGGAGGGGTCGGAAGGAAAGTGAAGGAAGGGGATATATATATATACAAATACCTTTCTCTCGTGTATGTAAGCACTCAAAGGAGGGTATGGGGGAGGGAGGGGATGATTAGGTAAGAACGGAAAGGTACAAATATATCTCAATGAGTTTGGCATCGTATCAACACAAATAGTGCTAGAATGGCCTCAGTCGCGTGTACATGATTTTTATATACATGTAATTGGTAGTAGAGAGACGATCGTAAAAGTTGGCCTCTCTCAGTCTCATTAACAGTGTATAGACACAATCTTTCACTTAAACTACTCTCTGTCCCATTACCAAAATAGAGAGAGGACTGTATAATTTAGCCCGTCTGCTCCTGACAATATATAGACGTTAGTACACTGTGTTGTCTTGTCCCGAATGTTAGGATTTGGTCCAATTGGCATACTTTCACAACTTTCTGTCACTTTTTGTTCATAACAAGACACATATTTACAGCGTCACAGACAATATCGTTATATTAATTATTGAAAAAACAATTCACAATTAATCGAATTGTTACTAGCAACGCCCCATGTTCCAATAAACTGCT
>NW_018475961.1:0-1058 GCF_002113885.1 Mizuhopecten yessoensis | reverse complement strand
CGGAGGACACCAAACAGCTGCTCAAGACGATTTGCAATGAAGTTTACTCTTTCTTAAGTAAAAGAATATCCAACGAAACTATTTCTGAAACGGAAATGAGCTACATTACTGATTTAAAAGAGCACCCTGTTGTTTTCTGCCAAAATGTTTTTGTGAAACCAAAACAAACGGCACTCAGCATTTTAACTGATTGCGAACCTCATCTATTTGGATTGCGGACCCATCATCTTGGATTAAAATGCGAGCATCTGTTGTGTGTTCTTGATATCAAAAGCAAATTTACCACAGATGATATTTTAAATGTCATGTTGGAAAAGCAAACTTGTAAAGAAGAAGTGCAGCTGACAGAAGATGAATTGGAGCTATACACCAAACTCATCAAAGTCCTAGTTAAGTGTATGGAACGTGAAGAAATTGATTATCGTGGATTATGTACAAGCACAGATAATGCGGGTGTTTCAACACAATTGTGTATTCCAGATGAGAAAGGTATCCTGACACCAATGAATAAGTTGTGCTTGAATGACAATGAGAAAATTAAAACAACTGGGACAATGAAATTTGTAAACGGAAAAATTGGTCCAGATTTCGCCCGCAAACTTGGTGTAAAGGCCAAGATAAAACAACACTTCTCGGACAATACTAAAAAATTACCTTTCGGACAAAATGAAAAATTGACTACAAGAATAAAAGAAATTTTAAGAGGCTACCCATGTGATGAAGGAATCATGAAGGAACTTCTGCAGAATGCTGATGACGCACAAGCAACAGAGCTTCAATTCATCATAGATGATAACACCTACTCTACGGAAAGAGTATTTGATGATGAATGGAAAGCATTACAAGGCCCTGCTCTTCTTGTTTATAATGATAGCATGTTTAGTGCCAAGGATATTCAAGGAATCCAGGACCTGGGTATAGGCAGCAAAGCGGACGACCCAACAAAAACTGGCCAGTACGGTGTAGGGTTCAATGCCGTGTACCATCTAACGGATACACCCTCATTTCTCACAAAGGGCCCCAATGTTGAAGGAAGGGAAACAATGTGTATCATGGAC
>NW_018475960.1:0-1058 GCF_002113885.1 Mizuhopecten yessoensis | reverse complement strand
AAAAAGAATTACACAAATATAACAATATACAACAATTTAGGTGCCGCGTTGGACGTCATGTCTTTTTATTTTAAAGAATTAAACTTTTGATCTGCATTTAACAGTGTTTAAAAGACGAATAATTTACAGACAATTTAATTATTTCACAAAACAAAACGGAGTTACCAAAAGAAGGAAAAATGAGAATGCAAACTATGAAGGGAATGAAGAATGTGAAAAACGAGTTATGGAAGGATAATTTAGTTTCAGCTGTTATAAAACATCACGGGCAGCACGTAGGATCATAATGATATTATACACACTCGGTTACATACATGTACATGTAGTTACATACAATGTAGTAAGGTACATGTATACGTGACAAACACAGGTACATGTATACGTGACAAACACAGGTACATGTATACGTAACAACCATAGGTGCATGTATACGTGACAACCATAGGTACATGTACTCGATACAATTCTCATGTCATGTGACGACTTAAGGTAAACATTACAAAACCTGTATACGTCACAACAACAGGTATATGTATACATGACAACCATAGGTACATGTATACGTGATAAACACAGGTATATGTATACGTGACAAGCATAGGAACATGTACTCAATACAATTATCATGCCATGTGTGGACTTAAGGTAAACATTACAAAACCTGTATACGTCACAACTACAAGTATATGTATACATGACAACTACAGGTATATGTATACATGACAACCATAGATATGTGTATACTTGACAACCATAGGTACATGTACTCGATACAATTCTCATGTCATGTGACTACTTAAGGTAAACATTACAAAACCTGTATACGTCACAACTGCAAGTATATGTATACATGACACCCATAGATATGTGTATACTTGACAACCATAGGTACATGTATCCGTGACAAACACAGGGACATTTATACGTGACAACCATAGGTACATGTATACGTGACAAACACAGGTACATTTATACGTGACAACCACAGGTACATATTTACGTGACGACCACATGTACATGTATACGTGACAAACACAGGTACATGTATACGTGACAAA
>NW_018475959.1:0-1058 GCF_002113885.1 Mizuhopecten yessoensis | reverse complement strand
TGTGATTAGTATAATACACTGTACTCACTATTCATCAGTTCATGTAGTTAACAGTCATTGATGTACTACACAATAGTAATCATGTGACCTTGAATATGGGCGAAGGTCATTCACTTGAACACACTTGGTAGCCCTTCATCCCAGCATGTTAATAGCCAAATATCATCACCCTTGGCCTTTTGCTTATTGAGAAGTTGTTTAAAGGTTTTTAACATATTTGACCCCTGTGACCTTGAATATATGTCATGGTCATTCATTTGAACAAACTTGGTAGCCCTTAATCCCAGCATGTTACTGGCCAAATATCATCACCCTAGCTGTCTCGGTTATTCAGAAGAAGTTGTTTAAAGGTTTTAAACATAGTTGACCCCTGTGACCTTGAATGTAAGTCAAGGTCATTTATTTTAACAAACTTGGTAACCCTTCATCCAAGCATGTTACTGGCCATATATCATCACCCTAGGCCTCTTGGTTATTCAGAAAAAGTTGTTTAAATGTTTTAACATATTTGACCCCTGTGACCTTGAATATAAGTCAAGGTCATTTATTTGAATAAATGTGGTAGCCCTTCATCCCAGCATGTTACTGGCTAAATAGCATCACCCTAGGCTCCTCGGTTATTCAGAAGAAGTTGTTTAAAGGTTTTTAACATATTTGACCCCAGTGACCTTGAATATGATTTAAAGTCATTTATTTGAACACATTTAGTAGCCCTTCATCCCAGCATGTTAATGGCCAAATATCATCACCCTAGGCCTCTTGGTTATTCAGTAGAAGTTGTTTAAATGTTTTAAACATATTTGATCCCTGTGACCTTGAATATAAATCAAGGTCATTCATTTGAACAAACTTGGTAGCCCTTCATTTCAGCATGTTACTAGCCAAATATAGAAGTTGTTTAAAGTAAAAAGTTGACGCCGAAAGGACGCCGGACGGACGACGGACGCCGCACCATGCCATAAGCTCA
This sequence comes from Mizuhopecten yessoensis, assembly GCF_002113885.1. Taxonomy (NCBI): domain Eukaryota; kingdom Metazoa; phylum Mollusca; class Bivalvia; order Pectinida; family Pectinidae; genus Mizuhopecten; species Mizuhopecten yessoensis. The sequence goes on along the minus strand of NW_018475959.1, from coordinate 91 downwards.
CTTGGCCCTTCTGAGGCCAGATGAGCTAATAATGTCCTGTTTAGTTGTTAGCAGTCATTGATGCACTACAAAATAATAATCATGTCCTGTT
>NW_018475958.1:0-1058 GCF_002113885.1 Mizuhopecten yessoensis | reverse complement strand
AAAAATATTGTCTCTGAACAGGAAGTCATTTGGTGCACATATGTGAGTAGAGCAGTTTGTATTAATGGGCGTTCCAAATGGAGCACTTTGATCCTGAATATAGAAAGGTGGCAGAAATTGGAATCACAATTGTTTGTGGAAGGATGAATAATTCGTATCTGAATGTTTTGGCGCTGCCATCTAGTTTATGTCCGTTGCCCTACCGAATACGGTTTAATCCCCTCCTATTTGAAGAGTTCCACTCAAGGATACACTTCCGGTTCCCCCATTGGACGTCTACTTCTGGAAGAAAATATTTTAAAGGCAATGTGTAGCAAGGGGAAGCAACTCTGTTAACGCCCGCATGTGTTACCATTAATGAGCTTCGCTAGGGCGCCTTTGGCGCCCAAGAGCTACGCTCTTATTAAACAGTAATAAGTTATCGTTAAGTACAAGAATATCCCATAATTTGATTGAAGTCAGCTATCATTAAATACAGGAATATTCTCAAATCTTATTCATTTGAGATATAACACGACATTAGATTGGTCAATGAACATAATTTGCCACAGTCAAACCACGATATACCGTCCGCAAATTAATCATTTGCATATGAAGCCCGGATGGGGATTGTTAATGACGTCGATGACCCCGACAGACCCTGACACGTCATGTAATTGATTATTTATGACGTTACGAACAATAGCGTGATACCCAAAGGTCAACGTAATTCTGCCTTACTTTGAATATCTTAAATCGTCTTTTCTTTCGATGGTTTTGGTTGATGTGAATTAAAATTCGGCGCCAGTCAAACTCAATTTGCGACAGTATAATCACAATATACCGCCGCAAATTTCAAAATACAGTAGTGTTATCCTTTACAGTATAACTGCAGAGAGGCGTTAAAAAATTGACTGGTGTGAGACAAATTCTTAAGACATTTCAATAACAGGACGAGCTTGCGTCATTATATTGACTGAGATCAATTCAGATATTATAAAAATGAATCTTCAAGAACAATGTGTTGTCCATGCGGAGGAAAAAATAGTTAAAAAGCTTTTGAAGAGTGTTTAAAAGGT
>NW_018475957.1:0-1058 GCF_002113885.1 Mizuhopecten yessoensis | reverse complement strand
GATTGCAACAGCAAATACAATAGATAGTCTACAACATTTCAATTTTAACTAGAACATATTCGGAAACAACGGGAAAATGTTTATGATATGCTTTAGTAATATATGTAAATTCAAACCAAACTGTAGAAGCACCACAGCAAGGTTCTTTGAGAATTGTTAAAACTTGTGAAGCTATGTCGGTTGCCGACTGTATTGTTGCAGTGGATTTCACGCAGCTCATCAACATGCAAAGTCTCGAAATTTTAACGACATAATGTTTCAGATCGTCAGCCGCCAAGGTTTGGTCAATTTCATTTTTTTTGCTATTGTCTCTTTATTCGGTTTTGAGAAGTAGTACTTCTATGCATAAAACTATATACATGTCACTGGAAACACCAACATTGGATAGAGTTATATCATAGGAGTGTTCGGCATTGGACATGTGTATCATGCTATGTAGATATCGGGAAAAAGTAAATAAAGTAAGTAAACTATGTAGATATCAGGGATCTTGCAATATAAAACGCACCGAGAGCGTGTGTTCTAGGTGTATATTTATATACAGAAAGTGACAAATTCCATTTAATGTTTGACCCGGAGATAGACTCAGCTCAAGTTTAGATATCCGACGACCTCGACCAGTGTACTCGTGATAGCTTATGATATGTTACTCATATGACAATGACGTGTTCATATGTAATCGGGTTGCATATTGTTTAATCATAAATTAAACGTTAACTCTATATTTTGAAATGATGATAAGGTCTTGCAGTGTTGATATTGCTACATGATCAAATGCGTTATAATGATCAGGATGAGATAGTGATGCTGATGATGATGTTGTTGATGCTGATGATGATTGTGAGGATGATGATGATGATGATGATGCTGATGATGTTGATGATGATGAGTGAATTAAGTGTCAAAATGTGTGTAAGAGAGTGTGAAAATGAAAATACCTGTTTTGTATCTATATTATGAAAAATCGTTGGAAAAATAAAATGATAAAAACAATGCGTTATAATGATACGCAATTGACCTTTGGCAGACATTTTGTTGTGTTTTGGGGAATTCATCAA
>NW_018475956.1:0-1057 GCF_002113885.1 Mizuhopecten yessoensis | reverse complement strand
TATGTACTGACTAGTTTTATGTTATTAGGGCCCAGCATAGTAATAGGATCAAACATCAAAATTATCAATGTGTTTCTCCGTATCTGTCTGTAGATTTGTCAGTGGGTCGGTCTGTCTTTTTCTGGAAATAATCAGGTCACCCAAAACATGACTTTACTGTTACCTGACTTTAATTCCTATTATTTCTGACGAAGTCTCAGTTGACTTATTGCGATCGCCTTTTGTCTGCCATTGTGTATCTGTTAACAATTCCCATTGTGGATTCTCCTCCATAACCACTGAGGATTTGTTTTAACATGCATTTAAATAAAATTTAGATGAAAAGTTCAATGGTAAAAGGCCACCAACTTCCAAATTATATGAATCTAAACCCCCTGGCACAAGAGGGTGGGGCCAAAAGGGGTCAAATTGATGGTATGAAAATGTAGACCCTGACTTACCATAAGGGCCTGAGAGGTAGATAGGGCCAAAAGTGGTCAAATTTGGAAACGTTCAAAGGTGCTTTATCAAATTTATTGCAGGAAGGTCGTAAGAATTGTACAGGCGACTAAATTTGGGATCCTATCTTTTCTCTTCTTTCTAAACAACTTTCTTCTATCTAATGTCTCCCTTGACAATGCCTCATTTTTGGCCTTTAGTTGAGCGTCCGCCCCTGTGAGAAAGGCTTTGGGTTCTAGCTCTCCCCTGGCCAAGACATACCAGAGTCTGTAAAAATGATAGTTTCTACTCCTGCTTAATGCTCAGCAATTTAGGAGTGGGACGACTGGTTCGTCCATTGTCAGTATAATGTGACCAAGTGGGTGTCCTTATGGGTGTCTTTGGCAGTATGTTTCAGTGAGGTAGCACTATAAAGTCGGCATCAGTTTGAACAGCGCTATCACAAGGAGACAAAAAGGAACATATCACACACACTCATTCACTACACACATGCGTCTTGCACACAGGGGAGGCGTCCTTAAATGACCATAGCTGTTGATTGGATGTTAAACAATACTAAACCAAATCAAACCAAATTTTCAAAGGGCCGGTTTCCAAAACGGCCCCTTCTCTGATTCAA
>NW_018475955.1:0-1057 GCF_002113885.1 Mizuhopecten yessoensis | reverse complement strand
AAAGTTCAATTCCTGCTATATATTTGTAGGAAAGTTGTCAAAGAAACAGATATTTGGCAAACCTTTCTTATACATATGACTTTAAAGTGGTTGCAAGGATTTATAAAACCCCTGATTCCTATCCCTTATACAGAGAACAGTGTGGAAATATAGATGAACTGAAGTATTGAAAATAACGTCAGGTAATTCGTGTAAAATGGACTTCCATCATGATTTTACATATTCATAATGTGTTAAACACATTCCATACATGTTTTCAGCCTGTTTTTGTTGTCATTATCTGTCCAGCCTGTAACATCTCATCTTTGCTAGCCAAGCGTTCATTTTGTATTCACATATTAATGTAATCAACCTTAGCGGATTTAGCCTTGTTCTCCAAGCTTTCAATATATTGAATCTGGCACAGGGATTTGGCACGAATTACCATCCTATGGCCCACATATTTTTTTTTATATCATACATTATATAATACACATATGTGAACTGAGGGTTAGAAATTAATACCAAGTCCATGTGCATGTAAATAATAATAGCGGCGCCCAGTAACAAGTTGTCTTGTCGACTATGCCATGATTTATGTAAAACAACAAAGGAGGACAATACTTATAGAAACATTTTCTGTATATGATCAGTTGGTAGAGATACTTGGCCATATTCTAACTGTAAATGATAACCAAGGGAAATAGCATAGAGAGACACAACAGTCAGGGTCATATGGGGACGGGTGCCTAGGAAGACAACAGCAAGGGTCATATGAGGACGGGTGTCTAGGGAGACAAAAGCCAGGGTCATATGAGGCCGGGTGTCTAGGGAGACAACAGCCATGGTCATATGAGGACGAGTGCATAGGGAGACACAACAGCCCGGGTCATATGAGGACGGTTGTCAAGGGAGACAAAAGCCGGGGTCATATGAGGACGGGTGTCTAGGGAGACAACAGCCAGGATCATATGAGGACGGGTACCTAGGAAGACAACAGTCTGGGTCATATGGGGACGAGTGCCTAGGGAGGCAACAGCCAGGATCAAATGAGGACGGGTACCTAGGAAGACAACAG
>NW_018475954.1:0-1057 GCF_002113885.1 Mizuhopecten yessoensis | reverse complement strand
ATGTAAATTGTGTAGTTTTATTAGTCATTTAAAGGTTGTTTATAGTATTTTACACATGCAAATTGTGTAGTTTTACTAGTCATTTAAAGGTTGTTTATATGTAATTTTCACGTGTAAACTGTGTAGTTTTATTAGTCATTTAAAGGTTGTTTATAAGTATTTTACAAGTGTAAATTGTGTAGTTTTACTAGTCATTTAAAGGTTGTTTATAGGTATTTTGTACATGTAAATTGTGTAGTTTTAGTAGTCATTTAAAGGTTGTTTATAGGTAATATTCATTTGTAAATTGTGTAGTTTTACTTGTCATATTTAGGTTGTTTTATAGGTAATTTACACGTGTAAATTGTGTAGTTTTACTAGTCATTTAAAGGTTGTTTATAGGTAATTTACACGTGTAAATTGTGTAGCATTACTAGTCATTTATAGATTGTATATTATAGGTATTTTGTACATGCACGTGTAAATTGTGTAGTTTTACTAGTCATTTAAAGGTTGTTTATAGTATTTTACACGTGCAAATTGTGTAGTTTTACTAGTCATTTAAAGGTTGTTTATAGGTATTTTACACGTGTAAATTGTGTAGATTTAATAGTCATTTAAAGGTTGTTTATAGGTAATTTTCACGTGTAAATTGTGTAGTTTTACTAGTCATTTGATGGTTGTTTATAGGAATTTTGTACATGTAAATTGTGTAGTTTTATTAATCATTTAAAGGTTGTTTATAGGTAATTTTCACGTGTAAATTGTGTAGTTTTACTAGTCATTTATAGGTTGTATTATATGTATTTTGTACATGTACGTGTAAATTGTGTAGTTTTACTAGTCATTTATAGGTTGTATTATATGTATTTTGTACATGTACGTGTAAATTGTGTAGTTTTACTAGTCATTTATAGGTTGTATTATATGTATTTTGTACATGTACGTGTAAATTGTGTAGTTTTACTAGTCATTTAAAGGTTGTTTATAGGTAATTTTCATTGGTAAATTGTGTAGTTTTACTAGTCTATTAAAGGTTGTTTATATGTAATTTACACGTGTAAATTGTGTAGTTTTA
>NW_018475953.1:0-1057 GCF_002113885.1 Mizuhopecten yessoensis | reverse complement strand
TCTGTACACTGCTATCTCTCCATCCTCTGTACACTGCTATCTCTCAACCCTCTGCACACTTCTATCTCTCAATCCTTCTGTCCACTGCTATCCCTCCACCCATCTGTACACTGCTATCTCTCTGTACACTGCTATCTCCCCTCCCCTCTATACACTGCTACCTATGTACACTGCTATCTCTCAGCCCTCTGCACACTTCTATCTCTCAACCCTTCTGTCCACTGCTATCCCTCCCCCCATCTTTACACTGCTATCTCTCCTCCCTCTGTACTCTGCTATCACTCCACCCGCCGTACACTGCTACCTCTCCTCCCCTTTATACACTGCTATCTCTCCTCCCTCTGTACCCTGCTATCTCTCAACCCTCTGTACACCTCTGCACACTTCTATCTCTCAACCCTTCTGTCCACTGCTATCCCTCCCCCCATCTTTACACTGCTATCTCTCCAATCTCTCCACCCTCTGTACACAGCTATCTCTCCACCCTCTGTACACTGTTATATCTTCATCCTATGTACACTGCTATCTCTCCAACCCTCTATACACTGCTATCTCTCCACCCTCGGTACACTGCTATCTCTTCACCCTCTATACACAGCTATCTCTCCACCCTCTGTACACTGTTATCTCTTCATCCTATGTACACTGCTATCCCGCCAACCCTCTGTACACTGCTATCTCTCCACCCTCTGTTCACTGCTATCCCTCGAACCCTCTGTACACTGCTATCTCTCAACCCTCTGTACACTGCTATCTCTGCATACTCTGTTCACTGCTATCGCTCGACCCTCTGTACACTGCTATCTCCGCATACTCTGTTCACTGTTATCTCTCCACCCTCTGTTCACTGCTATCTCTCCACCCTCTATTCACTGCTATCTCTCCACCCTCTGTACACTACTATCTCTCCACCCTCTATTCACTGCTATCACTCCACCCTCTGTACAATGCTATCTCTCCACCCTCTGTACACCGCTATCTCCCCAACGCTCTGTACACTGCTATTTTCCCTACCATCTGTACACTGCTATCTCTCCATCCTCTGTACACTGCTATC
>NW_018475952.1:0-1057 GCF_002113885.1 Mizuhopecten yessoensis | reverse complement strand
ACTAGGATATAACTCTATTACCACTATAAACTGTATAATACAACCCATAAAATAGGTCATTTCGCTCATTCGGCGTGAAACCCTAAGGTTAGCGCGGGTAAAGGAGGGAAGACGACAGTGCTATATGGACCTATTAGTTAGGTTGGAATAACGGGATAAGCGAATACTGAACTAATAATCAATATTTGTTTATCTAACACAGTTAATAGGGAAATATTAATAATCTACAATAAATTAAAATACCCAATTTTAGGAAACATATAACACAGCGATACTATAACAAAATAAAACATAATATATATATACAACGTATGTAGACATGAGCACATACACACACAAGTAAACACAACAACCCCTAAGTATTCTCCCACAACCAACCCATCCCCCGTCCCCCAAATCATCCCCAACACCACTCCGGTCCATACAACTAGCACTTGATAAAGCCCATAAATCTATCGGTACATTTCTTTGACATAAATGTCGGAACGATGAACAGAATTAAGTGAAAGACAAGACTAGATTTCTAAGAAAGATGACATTGGTAAAAGTACAGTCAGACCAGACATATTTTCAGGGACGATGATGAAAAGAGGATTACATTGAACGAACAACAAAAAAACAGCAAATGCATGACTTTAATCATTAACATACAGTCCGTCGGATGGGACTATAAATGGTGGCCAGTGTGAGAACTGTCCAATCGCACACGAAACAGATCCCTCTGAGTTTTTCGAAAAAGAGTAGGCGCGTAAACGCCGACACAGAGGATAGTGTAAGCTATATTCCAAATGTTCGGCCGTTAGAACTAGGGTCTCTTTATTAAGACATTTAGAAGGACTTCAAAATCATATACACAAACCAATTTTTTAGAATAGTTAGGAGCTGGTGTTAATGATGGCGGCTTTCTACCTCACTTTCGGTCCAGACTTGGTGCTGCTAGACGACTAGTGTATACAGTAAATACATATAGGACAGACGGCTCCTTCTCTCCTATGTCTCCCTCTTCTATCCATTCACTCCATACGTTATCCATTCTACTCATTTTCCCGCCTTTTCT
>NW_018475951.1:0-1056 GCF_002113885.1 Mizuhopecten yessoensis | reverse complement strand
TGTCAAATAGGACAAATAATAACATGTTCTATGTAACAGCAAAAACTATTTTCTGATGGAATTTACCACTTTGAAAAAGTGATGTTCCTGTGAAAAAATATCTGCAAAATGCCCCTTTGATACTATTATCTACATTAAAAATGTATTCGTATTTGTGACAAAGACTGTCAATACCTTCAATATGATGCAGATTATAATCATACCTAGAACCTTAATTAATATGATGGTAACCTAATTGGTCCAATTTCTATCATTTAAATATTTTTTTCTATTAATGATTATTTTATGTTTACCGTGCTTTGCGATTAATATTCTCTATTCTCCATTGAAAATACATTATGTTAGTATACATGTGGTGTGTTTGTATAGATGGGATTTGTATTAATAAAATGTACTTTATGATATAGTAGTGTCTTGTTTTATTATTCTAAATATAGCTTACAGTAAACCACTAATGCGAGAAAAACCCTCATGTCAAATCTATGATTACTTCATGGACATATATGAGAATACCAGCGGAATCTACGAAACTAATAATAAACCCCCATCACATTATCATTGATTTCACTGTATAAAGTTAGATAGAAATGACCAAAGGATTTTAGGCAGGTAGAAGAAACTAGTGGTTTTCTAAATTGCTTTTTGTCCTCCGTGCTATTTTATGTTTAATATTTATTTCAAAGAAGGGATGTTGCAGTAATTTATTGAACAATGTATGTATTTTAGAATCTTAGATTTTAACTGCAATCCTAATCTTACCGTATTGTAATGTAATTGCTGTCAACCTGAAACGTGATAATAATAATAGTATATAACATTTATATAGCGCCCCCTATAAACTGTAAAATAACTCCAAAGATTTACAACACATGAATAATGATATTTTTACAGTGACAGTTATAGATATAGTAGATACAAAAAGGTATACAAATCAACATTATTAATTAAGGAAGAAGAGATAATCATTTCAATATGCATATAAATTAATATATAAAGGGTGGTGTGTACATGTACATGACGTCTCTGCATAGAGTCTTAAATGCAGACGAGAATAGG
>NW_018475950.1:0-1056 GCF_002113885.1 Mizuhopecten yessoensis | reverse complement strand
TTTGGTCGCTTTTGTGTCCCCAAATAGAGGACACCAAAGCAAATCTCCAATTCGGCAGGGGGTTCCCTTATTAGTCGCCTCCTCCGATAATGCAGAGGGTAGCAGCAGGTGTATTCTTTTCCAGATCCCTAACCTGCAGGGGTGTTTTTGTCAGAGACTAAAAAAAAGCAAAAAAAAAAATTAATCAGGTTTTGATTTCATTATGTTGAGAATATGAACAAAATCAAATGTTTGAAGTCTTTATATTTCAGTCATAAATGATTTATGCATCGGCACTCATAAAAGAAACAATTGATGGTGCGTTGATGTCGAATTCAATAAAGGTTTTCCAGACCATCATGTCGAGTTCTAACGCCTTCTTTCAGCAACGTTATTGTTTTTCACTCCGCGTGCGATGAACCACTAACAAACAGATGATGTTTGATTTTATTTGGCATATAAACCTTTCAAATCTCGGAGACTGTAACAAAATTAGAAAAAGACTATGTACATGTATCGATTTAACGTCGATCTCAGCAATTTTCAAACAGTTCTTTTTTTCAAACTTCTGTTAAGCAATCTTTTTTTTTCTATTTGCCCTTACGGAAGCGCGCAGATGGTCTGCCTCTTTATGTGGGAGGATTATCCAGAGAGAAAACCCGTGGGCGTACAGGTGATCGAATCCTGGCCATCTTGGTGAAGACAAGCGCGCTATCCACTGCGCAACTCGACCCACCATATAAGGTACACTCGAATCTCTACTTTTAATGGCGTCTTTCAGGCAAAAATTAATTTTGGAATACCCATCATCTATGTTACAAATCTTTTACATAAATGCCGATCTTAAAAGCTCATTTGAGCTAGTGTTTTATTATTATCCCTCGACTTTTGATCAGGCTTATCTAATCTTATTCTCAATCAGTAAATATCAGAGATTAACAAAAGCTATACGCTCTTTTCAGGCCTTGCCTTTTCATATTCATATATGGCTTCGTTTATTTAGTTCTTGTGTCGCACGTTATGTCGTTATTTCAGAAACAGTGTCGCACGTTATGTCATTTCTTCAGAAACAGTGTC
>NW_018475949.1:0-1056 GCF_002113885.1 Mizuhopecten yessoensis | reverse complement strand
GAGGCTAGTACCTGTGATATAGGTGTATTAACAGACGAGGCTAGTACCTGTGGCAGGACCAAGGCTTCAGGATAAGGTTTAGCCACTCAGTACCCCACTTGTCTGATACGTGTCACGTGTGTAAGATATTTCCATTGCATATCTGGGCCCGAACATTCAGAGAATGAAATTAATATGAAAGTCACGTGACGCTATATGAACGCTATATTACCATTTGCATAGTTTTCCGACCTGTATTCAACTGGCGTGCTAATGTCGAAGCCCGGCTCTCTCACTTATGATTGGTTCTTGTCCTCAGGAATCGACATTAATTTATGCAGAAATAATGCAAATTAGCGTTAGTCAGCACCACAGGGACCTGCTAATTTGTATCATTTGGATCAAAACTAAGGTGTTCAGAGTAAATTTACATGTTTTAGGGGTTTATATCGATCCCAAACAGGCAAGGCAAAGGAATCTCGAAAGAGGCCGGGCTAGTTTCGCCATATATACATATGTAATATTGTGTAGCACAGCCTTGTCGGGGAATAGCGAAACTAAAGCCGACAACCGGTCAACACCCACTAAACGTTATTGATGATGTTAATGAAGCCTTGATCAGGTGGATGCAGTTGGTGTTTGTGCATGTATGACTGCAAGAAGTCACGGGGTCTGGTGATATCGTCACGATATAGTGTCATCACATTTTTCGTGTAGGCTACGTTAATGCGTATTTAAACTAGCTAATTTTGAAATACTAAAGAAAAAAAGAAAAATGGATAATGAAAAAACCCACGATGTTTTATTACAGTTAACATCGGCTGGGTGAAATAACCTGAATAGCGAGACTATACGCTGGCCCTTCATGCATATCTCATGACGAGGACAAAGTAATAACCGGAAATCAACATCCTTATATATCCCTTATACGAATATTTCGACTGAGTCTCATGCTATAGACGAACACAGTCATGGCGAGGATAAGGACAGAGTAAAGCTTCCGGCGACGAAATTTCAACTCGCACTTCCGGCGGGGAAACTCCTCTGACACGGGGTTTCTCATTATCATGCTGTCCT
>NW_018475948.1:0-1056 GCF_002113885.1 Mizuhopecten yessoensis | reverse complement strand
TGATTTGTTTATGACGGACTATTTTCTTATGCGGATCACTTTTGTGTAGATATTCTTTTTGAGCATATTTTCATAATGACAACCAATGATAATTAATTCATCCCTTTGAAAAAATGATACATTTTCTGTTTTTTATAGTAAAATCAGTGTCAAGTTTTCGGTTTTTATGTCATTCGTCGTCATAATTGATCATGCATTGATGGGAACCTATCCATAGACAATAAGTATTTTCAGTTCATCGATTACATTTTTCATACGCTTGTATTTTTCTGAAAATATCGTATAAATGTATTATCTGAAAACGGTACAAAGTTTTCCCTCCAGCAGTCTCCTAAAGACAGTGCTTGTTAATTATCATACAGAAATATTTTTGTGTATTATGTATTTTGGTTTTAGGTGTGAGTACCATTTTGGAGACCCGTATATGTGACATACAAAGGTACCAAGCTATAAATATATATTCAACCTCTAATTTTCTGAAGTGTGATAGATGAATTTTTTTTAATCCAATTCGACCAATCATATTACAGGTTTCTCACCTAAAGTATAATGAACCCTACTGTCAAACCAGATGATTTCACTCTTGTTGTTTATATTCGAAGCTCGTGATTATCTCACATAAAATTCTCGTGGATAAAATTTCATAACACCACCCCCTCTCCCATTTCTTCGGATGGCCGAGCTAAATATAAATAACAAGGTAAAATGAAAAACAGCGTCTTTCATGACAAATTTAATTACAAAACATTATTCACAATTGTACACATGTATACTGGTAACATATGAGCTGACAAAATTATTAAACATCTGTAGATTAGGACAAGTCAAATTAACCTCAAATCATATATATATATATCCCCTTTTCATTTGCTTTTGTGATAAAGTCATACGGATGTGAATGCAATGCATGCTAGCCCACGTCCAAGGATCTAGTTCCGCTCAGAGCATGCATGGGAGAAGCAAGATCTGTTTAGCGCACACGTAGGAGATAGATCTCCTCGGTGCATACAGGGGAGGAGCTAGATCCCCTCAATGCATACATGGGAGGAGCTAGAT
>NW_018475947.1:0-1056 GCF_002113885.1 Mizuhopecten yessoensis | reverse complement strand
GTACAAACTAGCTGAAACTGTCCTAATACCAGTACAAACTAGCTGTTAATGACTGCAATATGTCAATTTTTTTTCAAGACGATTGTGCACGACAATGTTTCTAAATATGACTCACAGGGGGTTGAAATGTTTGGTGATCATGGCTTAAATTAGGGAGCTTGTTGAACCTTAATGGTAACTGATATTGATCACATAATTTCAACTTATTCCAAACACTAGGTTGCAGACAGAGACTTTTTTCAAATGAACTTGTCAGATTTATTGGTGTTTTCCTGGGACCTGTTAAGAGTTGAACAAAGAGTTAAAACATGATTAAATCCTGTAAAATATTCACAACTGACAAATAGATGAGTTTACAGGGAAAGAAACAATGAGGAATATCTGGGTGAAAAATGGAGAACTTTGACTGTTATTGCAGTGCATACCTATCCGTACGGGGAAGTCACTCTTGCTCCAGATCCTGAAGTCAAACAGGATGTGCTGGTACAGGTGATTGACCATACTCTTATTGACGGTCATCGTTGTCTCTACCAGTAACTGCACAGCCATCAACACGTTGACGTCAATCAGTTTGGGGTCGACCTGTCAGTAGGTATAATAAAGTGACAATGTAGAGAGTTATTTAGCCGATATCATTTTATCAAAAACAAAAAAGTCATCTTGTATAAAAGAAGGCTTTTTACTTTTATTCAATTTTTAACTTCACCAGCAGTTAAACTTCAACATAACGGCCCTTGTTCAATTAGCCACCTTTCTTATAATTACCATCAACATATTTCAAAAGTCTGTTTTTCTGTACCTAAGAATTCCTTATGTGTATATTCTGTAGGAGATCTCTGAGTGTCGGCAGCATTGATTCATACACAACCATTTACTATACATTTACATTTCTACTGAACTTGGACTCACATACATACTAAACATTTTAAGGGTTATTTTTCAATGAACTTTTTCAGTTGGCGCATGAATACATCAGCATATTATCAACCTGACTACTCCGTTATTCCACGGATCTCGGGAAGTAATTATATTAATAGATTGTTTTCAATGTGTTGG
>NW_018475946.1:0-1056 GCF_002113885.1 Mizuhopecten yessoensis | reverse complement strand
ACACAGGTTGTATGTAGATATAGGTAAGACACAGGTTATGTGTAGATAGAGGTAAGACACGGGAGGTTTTGATTGGACAATGCTTCAGACAGAGATATGAGTTGGTGTTTTGATTGGAGTAATTGTGATTTCAAAATTAGTAAGAATTAGATACGCTTGTGTACTTATCCGGTTTTTTCTGGAATGGAACGTTTTGATATTTTGCAAAGTAATTCACCCATTTAATGACTTAAAGCATAGTGAAAACATGATCGAAATGCATAAATCTTGTATAAAATGTATTTTAGTTAAGACTTTAAGAGCATTTTCGTGCACTGGCAGTTGTAGTACACCACCACACGGTTACACTAAGGATCTAAAGGGGAAAGTCTGGTGCAAAATACTTACAGTGATTGAGAAGAATGTCCCTAAACTTAGGTCTGCCTATTTGTTAAAATAATGTTATTTACGAGGAGGTCCTCTAATCGGCTCTAAGTATTTCCTGGCAAAAGTGCCTATCGGAAGAGTGGGTGCTCATCAAAATCCGTTCATCTCGTCCAATGCGAACAGCAGGATATTATCAGAACATGTACTGATGAGGTATAAAATGTTTCTTTTGTCTTAACGCCCCTGTGAAGTTCGTACTAAAACCTCAAAAATATAATTAACATATTATACTGGACGTGCAAATAGATTTTTTAAACTCATTAAGCCATATATTCAGTAAAAGGGGTCTCTTTTCTTCAAATTTTACCTCAATGACATTGTTAAGAAAATTTGTTTTCTCTAAAGAAAAAAAAAGTATATACATTTTGCGTTTTCTCTTTCAAAATTTAAAAATACATATTTACGTTGGATTCTGATACCTGGTGTATCAAGCTGGTGTCTCACACAATTTCACTTATAGATGCTGCACATGCGAGGCGTGCCGGCAACGGGAACGGAAATTGACACCGGCTATGTTACATTTCAATCATAATTGACTCAGTCAAGTATATATTTCTTACATGAACGTTTTCCATTCCCGAACGTACGGACATTTTGATTTCGTCACGGAATGAGGACATGTTCCTACGC
>NW_018475945.1:0-1056 GCF_002113885.1 Mizuhopecten yessoensis | reverse complement strand
GTCGGCACTTATGAAAACGGAAATATGAATTTTTGAACTGCTGAGTTATTAAGTATTGTTAATATGATACTGCAAATATAGCTTTATTCACTATATCTATGAAAGTAATTGGGTATCCCAGACTTTAAAAGAATACTTTCCAACACTTTTCCATCCGAGGATCAACTTTTGAATTAACTTTTTGATTCCTTGATATACACAACTCGTATGCCGGAAAAGTTTCTTTAAACTGCGACAAGTGTTTCTTGGGTAAAAAACAGTTTGTATTTTCATATTCGTCTATGTCTGATGTAGCCGAATGTGCAACGCAGTTAACTTGTGACCTTAAATTATGCTGTTTGCAATAATATATTCTTAGACACAGGATTCCGATCGAGCTACCTGAATAGAAATACCTAAGGACGCGTCATGACAGGGTACACGGTGGCACGCGAACACTTGCGGATCACACCTTTGGATAAAAATAGGCATAGCAACCCGCCATAGCTCTTTACATTTTCTTTAAATTGTATATTCGTATTTATTAGTTATCTTAATCATTTAAGGTTTCCATTATCGTCCTTTCAAACCACATTCATGGAAAACTTAGCTTCATCTGGATGATTGCTGCTAGGAAAGTCTTGTGTTATGCGCAAGGAGAAGCGTCAAAATGATACTGATCCTATTCCGTTCATACAGCTGTAGCCCTATGAATGCAATTTCGCCTGTTATGATATCGCTGCATGAATTCACATTTAAAGTAATGAAGCTGTAAACGGTCAATGGGGAAGAATGATGAATTCATTATGTAGGCAATTTTTGTTCATACACGTATAAATGAATGAAGGAATGGTTAAATACTTGATCTCGCTATCCTCTGTTCCCTTTTTGAGGAGGAGAGACAGCTTGGTTGATAATCTGTCTCGTAGCTGTTTCATGGTTGATTTTTCGTATAAACCACGCGTTTTTTGTGAAAGAAGAGACGAATTTCCTTGAATATCGCCAATTATTTCGTAACCAAGAGCAGGGATTCTTTTGATAGGCACGAAGCATGAGAAGTTCCTGGCAGTCAAACAA
>NW_018475944.1:0-1056 GCF_002113885.1 Mizuhopecten yessoensis | reverse complement strand
TCATTAGTTCCATCATAGGAACATATATATTGTACTAAAATAGATACATCACTGAGCCAAAATAATTTGATTTACTTATTTTTTATATAAACCTTTTAGATATCTAAAAAAAGTTACCTGCTTTTAGGAAAAATTAGAAAAGAAAGAAAAACGTAAATGAGACTTTGATTCCTTTTTATTCATATCCCTCAGGTGCATATTGTAGTGAATATATCCCTTCCCCCGCCCACACATGAATTTCACAGTTGGTTATAAACACCTGTGGGTATAATGGTATACAAATGAAATAAATTATAATTAACCAATGTAATTTAACATCTTATTAATGTACACCATTATAAACAATAAAATAAATATGTTTCAGTATTTAAATCTCGGGGAACTTTAAGTTACAACACTTCAGTGACACTTTTATATATGGTTGCTAGGGCAATGTGACCACCCACCGACTTATCTATTATCTACATGAGAATATGGGCATTGACCATTCACCTCTGGTCACATGGGATTCTGATTAGCTGTACCTTATCTTATTCACCTTGTTTGAGGGTAATGCAGTGTCAATTAATCCAGCCCTTTCCTTTATCTGTCTATACAGGTAAATTAGTACACAGTACACACCTACAGTTCAGATACTGTAGCTATTTCTTGGTCAGGAGATGTTAGCTGCCAGGTACAAGCTTATTTCACAGCAGTGCTAAACTCCACCTAGGTAAATTAATTTCTGCTTGAAGTTACCTCTAGTGCAATAAAAAAATCTTACTCTATGAATATTTAAACTATTACTTTGATGATGTTTTCATTTCTTTATGAATAATCTATTCATCATAATCTATTCATAATGAGTTATGCAACATGTGATTCAGTTGGAGTATCGGTCAACCTTCCTACAGATAACATATAGCAACTATTTTCAAATATTGGCTCTGTCTCTAATTAGGTCCCTTCTTTCTGGCCCCTAAAAGCAACCGTTTATTTACATAAAATTGAGTCCCCTTTGCCAGTGTATGATCTAAATTTGGCTGAAATATTTCGAATCATACTAAAGGAGAAGAA
>NW_018475943.1:0-1056 GCF_002113885.1 Mizuhopecten yessoensis | reverse complement strand
CATGAAATCTGGATGAAGTAGTTACACTACTGGTGACATTGTGTAACGTGGACATGAAATAGTGATATAGTAGCTACACTACTGGTGACGTTGTGTACAGTGGACATGAAATCTGGATGAAGTAGTTACACTACTGGTGACATTGTGTACAGTGGACATGAAATCTAGATGTAGTAGGTACACTACTGCTGACGTTGTGTACAGTGGACATGAAATCTGGATTAAGTAGTTACACTACTGGTGACATTGTGTACAGTAGACATGAAATCTGGATGTTATAGTTACACTACTGGTGACGATGTGTACAGTGGACATGAAATTTGTATATAATAGCTACACTACTGGTGAAGTCGTGTACAGTGGACATGAAATCTGGATGTTGTAGCTACATTACTGGTGACGTTGTTTACAGTGGACATGAAATCTGGATGTTGTAGCTACATTACTGGTGACGTTGTTTACAGTGGACATGAAATCTGGATGTAGTAGCTACACTACTGGTGACGTTGTGTACAGTGTACATGAAATATGGATGCTGTAGCTACTCTACTGTTGATGTTGTTTATAGTGGACATGAAATCTGGATGTTGTAGCTACACTACTGGTGACATTAACGTTGTGTACAGTTGATATGAAATCTGGATGTTATAGCTATATTACTGGTGACGTTGTGTACAGTGGACATCAAATCTGGATGTTGTAGTTACACTACTGGTGACATTGTGTACAGCGGACATGAAAATTGAATGTAGTAGTTACATTACTGGTGATGTTGTGTACAGTGGACATGAAATCTGGATGTTGTAGCTACACTACTGGTGATGATGTGTACAATGGACATGACATCTGAATGTTGTAGCTACACTACTGGTTACGTTGTGTACAGTGGACATGAAATCTGGATGTAGTAGCATACCACTACTGGTGACATTGTGTACAGTGGACACGACATCTGGATGTTGTAGCTACACTACTGGTGACGTTCTGTACAGTGGACATGAAACTTGGATTTTGTAGCTACACTACTGGTTAGGTTGTGTACAGTGGACATGAAAT
>NW_018475942.1:740-1056 GCF_002113885.1 Mizuhopecten yessoensis | reverse complement strand
ATTGTATAACAGACCTACAAGACGTGTTTTATTGTATTACAGACCAACATGACTTTTGTTATTGTATTACAGACCTACATGACGTGTGTTATTATAGAACAGACCTATATGACGTGTGCTATTGTATTACAGACCTTAAATAACGTGTGTTATTCTATTACAGACCTACCTGACGTTTGTTATTATATAACAGACCTACATGACTTGTGTTATTATATAATAGACCTACATGACGTGTGTTATTATATAACAGACCTACATGACTTGTGTTATTATTTAACAGACCTACATGACGTGTGTTATTGTATTACAGACC
>NW_018475942.1:0-311 GCF_002113885.1 Mizuhopecten yessoensis | reverse complement strand
GTGTGTTATTGTATTACAGACCTACATGACGTGTTTTATTGTATTACAGACCTTACATGACGTGTGTTATTGTATTACAGACCTACATGACGTGTGTTATTCTATTACAGACCTACATGACGTGTGTTATTGTATTACAGACCTTATATAAGATGTGTTATTGTATTACAGACCAACATGACGTTTGTTATTGTATTGCAGACCTTACATGACGTGTGTTATTGTATTACAGACCTACATGACGTGTTTTATTGTATTACAGAACTTACATGACGTGTGTTATTGTATTACAGACCAACATGACGTATGTT
>NW_018475941.1:0-1055 GCF_002113885.1 Mizuhopecten yessoensis | reverse complement strand
TGACAACAGCCCAAAGGTTTAACATGTCTTGGTATGAGTAAAGTGGAGCGTAGTAATGAAACCACCTTCAATCAGCGTATGTGGATTGATAGTAACATAGCTGGATAACTTGGAAAATGTCTAATAGAAAAAAGGTGTCCTCCTGAAACATTGGCTGCATCGTGGGTAACTTTCTGCAGGTTTTATCACTCACAGAAATTTGGAATTTCTCTCACTTTCAGGTAAGAATGTGAAAGCGCTCCTTTTCATTGAAATAAGTGGAACAATGTTCCTAATATAAATGCTTTTTAAACAGCTCTGAACAGCATCAAACTTTCATTGCTATTTTTCTTTTTACAAATTATATAGGGCGCGCTGTACAAATGTATATTTTTATTAAACTTTCTGCCGGTACCGACCTTGTAATATCTAGCCGTGTCGGGTACACTGCCGTATTTCCCGGTAAGCCAGTTCTTCACGCTGTTAATTTCACCATTTTCCACATTGGTGGCACTGTAATAAATACATAAACATAAAACTAACAATAAGAAACATATACACCGATATCACAGACGCAAATTTTATCTAAGTTTATCATAGAGCTAACGTTGCATGATTCCACCCATTTACTATACACAAGTGTCGTATATAGGCACCAGAGGCGAGGAAGCAGTTCTAACACACGGTATGGGGGATTTGGTAAGTACACTTGACTCGCTTTTCACCAAGACAGCCAGGGTTCTATTCCCCGATATAATGTGAAAAGGTATCGGGTCATCTGCCCCACAGACTGGAGTTTTTCTGGGCACTCCAGTTCCATCACACATTTAAGACCTTGTGTGCTAGCTGTCTGACCAACAAAAGCGATTAATATATGTTGATAAACTAGTTTTACAATTATTGTTGTAAATAAATAAAGTTTCTAAATCTAACATTTTGATATTTTATATTTGGTCTTACCCAATCAGCAGGTTGTTGGAGATATTGTCCAGATGACCTCTGTATTTGAGCCACTGACCAGCAGCACTGATGTGGTCAGTTGTACACTTTCCTTTCACCTGAAATAATTTACATAA
>NW_018475940.1:0-1055 GCF_002113885.1 Mizuhopecten yessoensis | reverse complement strand
GTGACTCCACAACCTTAACGGGCTTGTCCGTTAATTCGGAAAGTCTGATATTTTCCTCATCAACGAGCATTGGTGAAATCCTAACCGATACGCTGTTCCCTGTCGCGTCCGCGTCCTCTTGAACCACGAAGGTAACAGGTTGCATCGAGTGCTGTATTGAGCCTCGATTTTGGTTCGTTCCTACCTGTATTCGTTTAAGCATGAACACGCCAGGCACTTGGATTATATCGCCCTTTTTGACCGTGAAAGTCCCCGTTCCAGGGCTATTAAGAATTAGTGTATTCGAAAGGTTAGTTGGAGTGCCGGTAATTACCAAATCAGAAAGCGCGGCCGCGGTTCCAGATTCGTGGTAAGATGTTATCGTATCGGAAAAAATATTAATTCCTTGGTATGAGTTTACCGGAGTTAGGAACGAATTCTTTCCGCCTCCCTTATACGGCGTGTCTTGAATGGATGCTTGCGGATAATACATCGCGTTCGCGTCCAGTGTCATCGAAACGTCCGGAGGCATAACGATTGCGTACTTGGAATAAGCCGCGTTTGGAATTCCGCAGTTGTAGTTCATCAGGGATGCAATACCAACCCGAATCGCCGCCAAAATTGTATAATCTTTGTAAAATTTCGACAAATCTGGCGGGACAATCGCAACGTTTGCTTTTGTTTTTAAAGAGTCCGCCGCATGAAGCTGAGACGCAATTCCCATAGAATCCGCCGCATCGGAGAAAACAGTTTGTATGCTTAACTTCATTTGTTCATCGTAAGCGTTTGAAGATATGCCGTAATTTGGGCTTGCATACTGATTAAAAATGCTCATTGCGGCTTGAGTGCTGATATGCCTTCCGTCCGAAATCTGCTTAAATTTCGCGGTTTCATACATTTCACCAACACCGTCAACGTCCTTCGCTTCCATCCATTCTGTATCGGAAATCTTGGCGGAAGACACAAGCGGCCGCGGTCTTCTCAGCATTATTCCGTTGTTTGCAGTCCAATTTTGAGTCGTTCCCCCGTCCTTGTTTCCGATGATGTTTTTCATGTGAGTATTAGGATTCACAACA
>NW_018475939.1:0-1055 GCF_002113885.1 Mizuhopecten yessoensis | reverse complement strand
AATGTACCGGTATGTAAAAATGAAAACATATAGCAAAATCCCATTTCTTGCATTGCTTCTAATTCATGTTTTTCTGATATTTTAACTTTACTTCTTGACCTAAACTGTGCTTGAGTCCGATATGTATGTCACACCTTTTTTTTGCACATGGACAATTTAAAATGTTTTTTTTTAATTGAAATCAAATTGTTAACACCACTTTTACATGTAACCATTACACGTAGCTGTTTTAAAAGTCGTACTTAAGTAAGTGATCTTTATTGAGATCTAACTCATACTTTTATCTGTCCATTTTAACTTTTTATTTAATTTACTAGGGAACGACTCGTCGATATTAATACAGTGTATAATAAGGCATGGAAACAAACCAAGTGAAGATGAAGAAAACATGTAGATTGCACTGCCACTAAATCTAAACTTTAGCAGCTCAACGCAGGTTCCATTTTCTAGTTTCCAACAGTAACGTCTACCAGGACGAAAATTATTTTCTGTTTTGCAACTTCTTAATATCAACAGAACACATGGATGAATATGCGGGTGTTACAATTCTCTTTGAGGAACCCCTACTGCTACCATTTCTTTTAACTCTAAATAANTTTAACTTTAAATAAATTTAAAACTGTTTTTTCTTGGATGTCAGTATCTTTACTAAATAGCGTTTCTGTAAAAATGAAGGTAAATAAATATGATTTATATAATAAAACGATACAAAACGAAATAACTGCTTTAATTTGGTGTATCTTCTTTTACAGTTGTTATTTGTTCTTAAGCTTTCACAAAAGTCAAGTGACAATGTTTTTGAAGCATTATCAAGATTTATCAACTGCAAAACAACTCATACGATCAGCTTGTTTGAGAAACACCCCGCCCAATTTTTGCAATTGTCTGGCAACAATTATAGGTTACTATGCAAATGATTAAATTTTAAGTCTAAAAAATTATATACTCCATATGTTTGATTGCCCTCAATGACGGAAAATCAGCCACTGACAATACAAACATCGTTACTCAATTGTATGCTTTAAAGTTATGTATGCACGTTACAGAGTGTGCCC
>NW_018475938.1:0-1055 GCF_002113885.1 Mizuhopecten yessoensis | reverse complement strand
ACCTTCTGGTGAAAAGGGGATGTTTGATGTCTAATCCTTATAACCATCTGGTGAAGAGGGGATGTTTGATGTCCAATCCTGATAACCTTCTAGTGAAAAGGGGATGTTTGATATCTAATCCTTATAACCTTATGATGAAGAAGGGATGTTTGATGTCTAATCCTTATAACCTTATTGTGAAGAGGGGATGCTTGATGTCTAATCCTTATAACCTGATGGTGAAGAGGGGATGCTTGATGTCTAATCCTTATAACCTTCAGGTGAAAAGGGGATGCTTGATGTCTAATCCTTATAACCTTTTGGTGAAAAGGGGTGTTTGATGTCTAATCCTTATAACCTTATTGTGAAGAGGGGATGCTTGATGTCTAATCCTTATAACCTTCTGGTGAAGAAGGGATACTTGATGTCTAAACCTTATAACCTTCTAGTGAAAAGGGGATGCTTGATGTCTAATCCTTATAACCTTATAGCGAAGAGGGGATGCTTGATGTCTAATCCTTATAACCTTCTGGTGAAAAGGGGATGCTTGATGTCTAATCGTTATAACCTACTGGCGAGGAGGGGATGTTTGATGTTTAATCCTGATAACCTTCTGGTGAAAAGGGGAGGTTTGATTTCTAATCCTTATAACCTTATGGTGAAAAGGGGATGTTTGATGTCTAATCCTTATAACCTTCTGGTGAAGAAGGGATACTTGATGTCTAATCCTTATAACCTTCTAGTGAAGAAGGGATGCTTGATGTCTAATCCTTATAACCTACTGGTGAACAGGGGATGCTTGATGTCTAATCCTTATAACCTTATGATAAAGAGGGGATGCTTCACGTGTAATCTTTATAACCTTCTGGTGAAAAGGGGATGTTTGATATCTAATCCTTATAACCTTCTTGTGAAAACGGGATGTTTGATGTCTAATCCTTATAACCTTATTGTGAAGAGGGGATGCTTGATGTCTAATCCTTATAACTTTCTGGTGAGGAGAGAATGCTTGATGTCTAATCCTTATAACTTTCTGGTGAAGAGAAGATACTTGATGTCTAATCCTTATAACCTTC
>NW_018475937.1:0-1055 GCF_002113885.1 Mizuhopecten yessoensis | reverse complement strand
AGGGTTTTAGTATTGGGTTACTATACAGGGGTTACATTAAGGGTTATTGTAGGGTTTTAATATTGGGTTACAATACATTATTTTCTTTTAAGGTTAATGGTAGGGGTTACTTAAATGTGATTTTTTTAAATTATTATCATAAAGGATTGCTTTAAATTAAAACAAAATTCATTTCTGTGAGAATCAAACATTCATGCCGCTTTCAACACTTTGATTCGAAAGTGTTACCTTGATTATCAACCCGGTATACAAACAGACAGACAGACAGACAGACAGACTTTCTTTATTTCCTCCTCGTAGAGATTGTACATGAATCATGCCTTATCTTGTGCTTACATCAAATGTAGAATATACATTGTATACATAATCATAGTAAAGTGTTCATCTCTGAGATCATTATAGGTATCAGATCGGCAATATTCATCATCAGTAGGGCCCACTTGTCACGATTCAGTTGAATATCGTATAGAAACTGATTGTTTATTGTCGAAAAATAACACAGTATAAAATAAAGAAAATAACAAACTGTAGAAAAAAATACAGTATAGAAAATAATTGTTTACTTAAAATTATACGGTTACAGCATAGGAAATAAAATGGTTCTCATTATATAGAAAATAACACGGCATCGAAATTAACGTAGTATACAAAAAAATTATGGCATAGAAAATAACACTATATACAAAAACAAATATAGAATACAACGCGTTCTACCGTATAGAAAATACCACAGTTTAAAATACAACGCGGTATACTGTATAAAAATACCACAGTTTAAAATACAACGCGGTATACTGTATAAAAATACCATACTTTAGAATACAACGCGGTATACTGTATAAAAATACCATACTTTAGAATACAACGCGGTATACTGTATAAAAAATACCATACTTTAGAATACAACGCGGTATACTGTATAAAANAGTTTAGAATACAACGCGGTATACTGTATAAAAAATACCATACTTTAGAATACAACGCGGAATGCTGTATAAAAAATACCACATTTTAGAATACAACGCGGTATACTGTATAAAAAATACCATAGTTTA
>NW_018475936.1:0-1054 GCF_002113885.1 Mizuhopecten yessoensis | reverse complement strand
AATAATATAATTCTGAGTATTATAATATTTCTCATTCAATGTTACACTGTTATCTCAATGACAGTCAGGGTAGTACGTATACGCCGGTGCCGGATCAGTCAAACTATGTGTTGCGATATGTGGCCGATATGCGCGAAAATAAAGACATGTCTTAAGATTTATTGATTTATCATATCCGAAATTCGACGTATTATAGTGTTCCCGATCTCGAGCAACTAAGATATATACTTAAAAAAGCTGCCAGGTCATGAGATTATTTCCAGCCTACGGAAGAGAGAGGAAGCTCGAAAACCGGTTGACATGGCCGCAAAACAGAAATTAGCAAATGGAAATTTCATTTTATTCCGTGTGAATGAGCACTCATTCACACGGAATAAAATGAAATTTTACACTGTTATCTAGTTCGTATTTTTCTATGAAAATTTAATGGAAGTAGTATCGGCAAAGCATATTTAATGCATACTGGTATACGTTCCGTCTATTTTCTTTCCGGTATTCTGCAAATTGTATCAACAGCGTGCGGATTATATAATAGGAGTGAGGTCACAATCAAATGAAGTCCCTTAGAAATATAGGTATTTTGATAAAAACAAATATACTTTGCCTCTTAGAACTTGGTATTTGTGTACATGTTTGGTGTTGAAATACTCTAAAGATAATAATCTAACAATTTGTGTGTCATTCTTTTATATTGTGCATGTATTTTGTTTGGTGCAGGGTGCTGTGTTAGGAGTCCTGTGTTTATATCAACCCCTGACCCGGAAGTTTATATTTGACATTGGCGATACATGCAGACGATTATCTCAAGAAAAAAGGCAACATGCTATGTTGAAATTTTGATATTTTACTCCCAAGATTTGCTCTTGACCAGGTTAGATGGAAAGTTGGCTATCAAATGTTGATAATTGAAATGAAATGTTATAATGAAACATATAGTATATATAAACGAGTAGTTTACGGGCAAAGTTACTCTCTACAAAATACCAGAAAAGCGTGGTTGTCTCTGTATGTCAATATGCTGATTATTTGCTTGTCTGCCACCCATCCTTCCATA
>NW_018475935.1:0-1054 GCF_002113885.1 Mizuhopecten yessoensis | reverse complement strand
GTATTTTAGGGTTGAGGCTAATTTTACTATTTTCTTTGATCATTGTCAGTTGTCCCGACTGATCGGGTTGTCATGACAGAGGGACATATTCTCGGTGAATTGAAAAACGCTATACGTAGTGCTTTGATGCTTAAAGTTGACTTACCGTTCGGAGTTTGGATACGATCAATCCGGAATGACTGTAAAATATCGATACTGAGAGGTTAATCACTGCTAAATTGATTTAATAACGCTATTTTTTAATTCAATAACTTTCCCATAATACTATATAGTGACTCTTACCTATATCATGCCGAAGTGTGTTGAGGATCGCAACTGTACTGGTAAACCTCTTGACAAGGCAAACAATAGCGGCGACTGAGACCACTAGATCAAACATGACCACAACCTTGCTGAAGGTGAAGAGTGAGCTACCATGTGTTCGTATAATCTTGACAGTAAATAACACAAACCGCACAATAATTGCAATGACAAACACAACTTGCACACCTAAGATAACAAAATCAAACGTGTCTTTATATGGGTAGAGATTGGACGACACCACTGTGCTTTCTGTAAATGTTCCGCCTACACCTGGGAATTCAAACACGATTTGGATTTGACTGAAAAGCAGGTTGTTTCTGTTTACAAGGCATGATTCAATGACTAAGGCACGGGATCGTTCATCAAGCCAAACATTGCTTTGCAATCTATTGACAGCATCGATTGCCTTAGCGGGTTCAAAGTCCAGATCAGCGAGGTATCCACCTCCACCATATGTTCCGAAAAGTCCGGAGTAGGGTGGTGTTTCCTTGTCATTGTCATTCTGATATCTATACGGTAGAACGTGGTCCTCCCATTCATCAGACATGTTAGCTGTAATCCAACCTGTTACATGTACAATAGTCAATGATAAAAATAGCAATGTGTCGACATTCCAAAGTGTTTTATGTATTGTAATAGAGATACTAAATACAGCGTCAACAACCACAGAAGAATTATAATAATAACAATATAATTGTATAAACGTATTGCAAGACTATTCGCCCAGCTCTTTCCCGTCGAAAAAAACCCT
>NW_018475934.1:0-1054 GCF_002113885.1 Mizuhopecten yessoensis | reverse complement strand
AATAAACTGATAAAATCAAATATAGCAATATAGGATCATTTATTCATTTTTACCAAACATACAAGAACCTGTTACACTAAAGGAGCTAGATATAATCATTCTTTCATATCAATGACTACACACTCATACCATTCCTTTTAATCTTCAACATGATTTTGTGTGTCTTCACAGAATATCTAAGCAAGCATGGTATTTTTTAAAATAAAAGTAAAATTGCAAGTAAGATTCAAGGAAAGTAGCATATCTGTGTTATTCTTTTCATGACCAGCAATTGCATATATGGTTAAGGGGGTGGGGATCAAAGCTATTTTGAAGTTATGACCCAGAGATTATGTAACAAGAACAGAGCAGACCCTGGTGACTTTCTATATTCATCTCTTCATCCTCAGTCCCTATGGGCAGGGCCAGGAGCAGACACTGATGATTAAAAAAAAAATACAAATGAAGGAGCTGAGGGATTGGGCCAAAATTTGATCATATTGGTTTGGAGGATTTCTCTGGAATTAAGAGATGGATATCAATTATATTGTTGCGTGGGAACATCCTCAGCAACTTCACATTATCAACCTTCTTTCAATCCCCAAGCCTGAATCGGCCCTTAGGAACTTAGGCCCTGGCTTTAACATGCTCGTACTGAATCTTGACATCGGTTGTACATAGCAATGTCTATGGCATAATTTAACATGACAATACAATACCTGATGTTAACTTATTTAACAAATCTAAACATATTGGTCGTACTTCTCATCACTAACATTTTATAATGTGTACGATATCTCCATCCAAACCCTTTTTATGCTAACAGGTTTCAGCTGATACAACATCACTAAATTACTTCTCTCCAATCCACTTCATGTATCATATTATTATATATTAATATATACAAATTGATGATGCATAATGCTGTTGACGTGTGTACATTTCTTTCTGTATGTGTATAGGATCTTAAATGAGTTTCCATTTCATATGAGATTTTTCAATTAAACGAGCCTCTGGGTAGCGAAAATGAAAAAATTTGTGACGAGTTTCATAAATTTTATATGAAATGAAAACG
>NW_018475933.1:0-1054 GCF_002113885.1 Mizuhopecten yessoensis | reverse complement strand
GACAGCATAGGTCACAGTCAGGTCATAGTGACCTACTTCTTGCACCCCTCCATTCCGAGATGTCCTTGTTCACCAAATCTGGTTACTCCTGGTAAAATTGTATAGAAGATATGCCTTAGACGAACATTTTCAAAATTAAATATCAAAGGTCAAGTCATAGGTCACAGTGACCTAATTCTTGCACTCTGCACTCCATCATTCCAAGATGTTGTTCATTATAATGGAGTAAAAAAAAAAAAACACTTGTCCTCGGCTAATATATTTAACACTGATTTCTACAATCATTCTTATTTTACTTTACAGGACATGACAACGANACACTGTGTATCCTGTATTCCCGGTATCTACAAAATCTCCACTTGTACTCAAGCAGGCTGCTGAAAAATATCTGTAAATATGAACCTGTAACCTGGGACGGATTGGTATATGGAGGTGTTCACTTTGACCTGAAGACATTTGATCCTAAAGTTACAAAACTATGTGTGTTTTTGTTAGGATCTTATCGAAATATTGTCAGTCATTTGATGAAGGCGATATGTATAAAAAAAAAATGTTTTAAAGAAATAATTCAAATTCTTGAATCAGTTTGCAGAAGTATTAAGACCATTTCATATTTGTAAAATGTATTTCATTTGTTTTTTTAGATAGAGAGTCCCATCACTTTAATACTGATATTAACTACTGAATAATTTTCTTGTGTAACTGATATTTGCTGTATATCATTATTTCAAGTCATGGTAATGTTACAGAAAATTAATACAAGAGGCCCAAGGGCCTTAATAGCTCACCTGGTGTTTTATTTTTCAATCTAAAACCTGCTGAGTACCAGTCAAAGTTACAAGAAGAACTACATATAAATCTGTTTTGGTGGGAAAGACACAAAGAAAATGAGTTTCCATGTTATGTCCCAATTTTCCTCTATTTCCCCTATTGGGCCTCACATGCAGCTTTTTATTGAAATTAAACAAATTGAGTTTTTATCCCTTAAGCATGCTTCAGACCATATTTAGTTTAAATCCCTTCATTTGTACAGAATGGAAAATATTTTTCTCTA
>NW_018475932.1:0-1054 GCF_002113885.1 Mizuhopecten yessoensis | reverse complement strand
GGTGACAGTTTTGTAAATGTCAGTTGCCTTGGTAACGAGATAAACGTCTTTGATTGGTCGATATCTATATGTTGTTTGATTCTATCCAGATTTGGTACATAGGAGTTTTGAGGGATGCCGATCACAATGGTAACACTTTCGAAAAGCTCAGTTGCCTTAGTAACAAGATAGAGGTCTTTGATTGGTCGAAATTTAGATGTTGTCTGATTCTACCCAGAGTTGGTACATAGGGGTTTTGAGGGATGCAGATCACAATGGCAACAGTATCAAAAATCTCAATTGTCATGGTAACGAAATTTGGGCCTCTGATTGATCGAAATTTAATTGTTGTCCGATTGTGCCCGAAATTGAAAAAATAGGAGTTTTGAGGGATGCCGATCACAATGGTAACTATTTCGAAAAGCTCAATTGCCTTGGTAACGAGATAGAGTTCTTTGATTGGTCAATATTTAGATGTTGTCTGGCTCTAACCAGATTTGGTACAAAGAGGTTTTGAAGGATGCCGAATACAATGGTGACAGTATCAAAAAGATCAGTAGCCATGGTAACGAAATGTGAGCCTCTGATTGGTCGAAATTTAAATGTTGTCCGATTCTTACCAAAATTGAGATATAGGAGTTTTGAGGGATGCCGATCACAATGGCAACAGTATCAAAAATCTCAATTGTCATGGTAACGAAATTCGGGCCTCTGATTGGTCGATATTTAAATGTTGTCCGATTGTGCCCGAAATTGAAACATAGGAGTTTTGAGGGATGCCGATCACAATGGTAACAATTTCGAAAAGCTCAGTTGCCTTGGTAACGAGATAGAGTTCTTTGATTGGTCAATATTTAGATGTTGTCTGACTCTAACCAGATTTGGTACATAGGGGTTTTGAAGCATGCCGGATACAATGGTGACAGTTTTGTAAATGTCAGTTGCCTTGGTAACGAGATAGAGGTCTTTGATTGGTCGATATTTAAATGTTGTCTGATTCTATCCAGATTTGGTACATAGGGGTTTTGAGGGGTGCTGAACACAATGGCAACAGTATCAAAAAGATCAGTAGCCA
>NW_018475931.1:0-1053 GCF_002113885.1 Mizuhopecten yessoensis | reverse complement strand
CACCACGTCTTGGCACAACGTTTTAAATAACGAAACTAAGACACACGCATAAGACTGCACCTGTAAAAATTTGGTGAGAGATAAGGCAATGCATAACACTGTACCTTACAGGTGTTTCGTCTTTCCAGGACTCATCGGTGATGTAAGGGACCAAATCCTGGAGTGGGATTAAAAAATTGTATTTAAACGCAATAAACCGTACTGTTCGTATATATGATTGATAATGTAAATACCATCTACCCATCCTTGATATTCATATATTAGTATATTTTGTTAGGAGATAAGCACTGGTGACGGTGGTTATCGCTGGACATGATTGCGAATTACATCTCATGGTAACTTAGTTGATGAAAATGAAAGCTCCCTTTTATTTTATTTTTCTAGTTTTATATAAAGCAAGATCTTCTTGATAACCATGATAATATTAAATATGCACCAGTAGTTTTAGGTGAGGAAAAATATTAGAATATACCATACAATGATCAGTTTTATGTGAAACTGCCTTTGTAGTCGCAAATGTTGCATTGGAAAGATTTTATATGTGTACAGCTGCATTCGAACTTGAGCTTAATCAGACATGGTGAGTGACAGTTATCATCTATTTGGCGTACACCCATAAAATTATAAATCAATCATAGGCAAGGGCAGTCATGTTTGTCGACCGCTCGAAAAATACACCGGTTACCATTTAGCAAAAGAAAAGAAAACCTCACTTCGTTGGGAGACTTGAATAAGTGGGATATATGTGTCTGTAATGCCATATTGGTCCAAGTATATACCCTCATAAGTGTTACTTCCGAGATATCTGATTGTATTTATCCCATACAATACGTTGAATAATTTCTTAGTTTTAAAATTGTTCACAGATAATTTAACATTGTTTCAAAATATGTTGACATGTCCATGAGCCTTGAAATTGAAAAAAATCCTGATGTTTAAATTAACAACACAATTTCAATATGGATCGATCAAAACATTTTATTGGCCATTGATTAATGCAAATCTCGACGACTAATTGCAGCAACATCGTGATCACAATCCTCGTTCTCATTG
>NW_018475930.1:0-1053 GCF_002113885.1 Mizuhopecten yessoensis | reverse complement strand
GACCAATGAAAATGCACTTGGTCACATGCACATAGACCGAGCTCGATCGGAGTTCGCGTCACTTCTTCCCGCGCTGTTAACTATCATGGACTGTCATTTGGGTAAGTGTCCAATATATTTTCTTCATTATGGCAAAATATGCGTTTATCACGTTGTCAAATTGATACTGACCTATAGGCTTACTCTCTGATTCAATTATTTTGATAGAGGTATCCTTTTTATGCATCTTTTGGCGAATTATCACTTTTGTGTGTGACCGATAATCGTGTACATCAAAATGACTTCTAGCTTTGAATTAGCTGATTAGTCCTATAGGCGTATAACATCTTTTGGACGCCCTTGGGTGACAAACCTTTCACATAATTAGATGTACTTTTGAGATTTCAACTAATCTAGTTTTACAACCGATTGTGTTTAAAACAATGTTTGGCATTATAAAGAAAGTTTAGTTTTTTTTTAGAAAAAATGGTAAAAATCGTGAGTTTTATTTTGAAATCTCAATCATTGATCATGGATTGATACGTCATAAAAAAGAAAGAGAATATATATTCACTTAAATTGATAAAATTGATAAAAACTTAAGATAAAGGCAAAAATGTTGTTTGAATACAACTCGCATTGAAACTTGTTTAGTCAGGGTTTTTTTCAGTTACTTCCCCTGATTTAGTTTTCATGATATAATATAAATCTACCAAACCATAATCAATCGTAGAAAATCACGATTGATAAGTCATATTCGGAGGTAAAATTAATGATCAGCTGTTAAATTCGAACAGCACTATTAGTAGCCCTTATGAGCCTACCTTGTGGGGACGGGGAGTGTGAACCTCCTTGGGTACATAGTCTGATTCTCTAACCTTGTATCTGTATACCTGTATGGAGGTACTATAAATTAGCCTGCAGCTGTATTCTGATGAGGAAAAGATCGAAATATGGAAATTAAACACTTTTTGAATATAATTCATGATACTTTTAATCGTATTCTGTGAGCATCACATACTTACTATCATTGATATAAGTTACTGGAATCGGGTTAAAATCTGTCCGGTCATT